>NC_056743.1:805445564-805495564 GCF_019279795.1 Protopterus annectens
TGTCTTAACAGTATCCACAATATATTACCTAACTTCCTTCTCTACGTTCCAGACAACCACTATCCTTTTAGCCCACCCCCAATTCTTCACTTTTCCATTTACTTTTCAGTCTGGAAGACTTTCCAAAAACTCTATCCCTCTACCAACTTTCTTCCCGATCAGCAACTCTTTTAAAGAAAATGCTGCTCCTTATATTGTTCTCTCATATTCTAGTACTGGCCTCCTACTTAACATTCTATCACTTTCTACATTACCACAACCTCCAGCCTCCTACTTAACTCGGACAATATTGACTATTCTAATACATCTCCTAGCCTTTTCAATCTCTCCACTGGTCTGTCTTAACGGATTACATCCGAGTGACACCTCCAGGTGCATCTGCAATTAACTCCTACTGATGCCTCTAGGCATCAAATATTGCTTGTTCATATATGCATTAATAATTCCAAAATCATACTATGTACAAGGTTTTAAAAAAAGATTTCATCATAAATCTTACACAATGGCAAACTCATCTGCATTAATATTTGACATCTGTATAATGCAGGTAAAGAGATATTAAACTAGCTCGCTGTGTGCGTGTGTGTGTGTGTGTGTGTGTGTGTGTGTATATATAGATATATATATATATATATATATATATATATATATATATATATATATATATATAATATAGATAGATATATATATGGTTTCATATGAAACCATCGAATTACCATTTCGTCGAGCCTAACATCAGCGAGACAAAAACATCGCAAACTGACATCATAGAAATGTCAATTCATCGACTGTCATACCATCGAGATTTAACTACTTATATTGTGGAATATACTGGTACTATCGGAATTCCTCTAAAGTGAATATTTAAACGCTACTGTCACTTTAAAAAAGAACAGATCTTAGGTATCCAACATGGCGGAGTGTAAAACCTTCTGAAGTGTCATACTAGGTACTGAAGTTGAGATATTAAATAATTATAAATACTTTATACGTTACAATCGTCGTGCTATGCTGCTCATTATCTTGATTAAATTGTCTGTGCTGCTGTTTTCTTCATTACGATGTAGTACAGTACTCTAAGGTATATTTCTTAGAAAACAAGTGAAGTATTTAAGTGTTATGGTGCCATGAGCGCTACCATGGGTGAAGAAAGTTATATGTCCATATGTTTAGTGTTTTGCTACTGAACGGGGTGTTCACCGGGTGCTCTGTGTTAACGCTATTGCATATTTCCCATTTTAATACTGACATTCTTGTGTGTGGCACTATTTGCAGTTAGTCATGTTTGAGCACTCGTCGATGGTATGAAAGTCGATGAATTGACATTTCGATGATGTCAGTTTGCGATGTTTTTGTCTTGCTGATGTTAGGCTCGACGAAATGGTAATTCGATGGTTTCATATGAAACCATATATATATATATATATATATATATATATATATATATATATATATTTATAGATAGATAGATCTAATGCTAATATTGTCAACATGAAAAATGTCTAACAAATATCTAAACAAAATATTGACAGTAGAATGCATCCAAAAAACAATGTTTTTGTAGGGGGAGCCCCTCAGCACCCCCACACCCTGAGCTATTTAAATATACCGGCTCCAAGATGGCACTACAGTAGAGAAAGGTTATACAGTATACTCTTTCCTGTTGTAAGAACAATGTTATCAATGTTTTGTATTTTGGATATTTTTCATGTCAACATTAACATTTATCAAGTTAGGTAGACACTTGCATGTACATATGTATACATGACTATACTCTTTCCTTATGTTACACACATACATATACACATTTATACTTTGTGACTAGGACAAGGCATGCTGGACCTGAAGCTCCCTTTTAGTGAAAGGAAAAGCTGTATTGAAGCAATAAGATAAAAAGCTAATATAAATTGAAAAAGACATTAAGAAAATGTAAACAAAAAAGTGTGAGTATGATTTATACATGTATACACACACATGCACCCACACACGTATGTGTTTACATATGAGTGTGTTTGGAGGCATGCTGTTCGAAAACTTGTATTTTGATTGCATTTAGATATTAATCTAAGAAGCAGAAGAAAGGGAGAGTGGGGGGATGTTATCCCTTCAGAGGCTACCCTGTCAGAAATAAAGGTTCATTCTTTCAGTAAGCATTAATAGGGCAGCAGCTGTGAAGTGAACTGTGAACCCCACTTGTCAGTGGCTGTATTTATAAGTGTGATTTTAGTAATACCAAGGCATGTTGGTTTTCAGTCTAGTAGGTAAAACTGGTATGCTTTTATGAAATGTTTTCCACAAGCTGTTGCAGTAATGATTTGGTATGAATAACTCTGAAGATAAATGCCTATGAAACCAGGAGACATGATAAGGCCGTACAACAGAAGATAAATGTTGCCTTACCAAACTTGTTTTCCTCTGTCTAATACTTTTCATGTGCACTTTTAACATATGTTAGTACTTAATTCAGATTGCTTACAGACTGTATCATTTTTATTTGCCTGCTATCCACATAAGAGGACTAATCATTGGGGTGCATTATAGTGGGTCTTGAGTACCTGTCACAAAGCTGATTACTTCTGGGAAGAAGTACTGGATAGCCCACCTCTTATCTGTTTTCACTGAGCACTGTGTGTGTTTGCAAGGTTAATAAGTGGAAACTTCTATGTTTAAAGTGTATCCCCTTTGTGTTCCACTTTTCAGAGTTTTGTTCCCTTTTCTTTTGGGAGATGCTACTTCCCAGAGTTTTAAATTTTTCTGTTGTGCAGCCTTATCATGTCTCCTGGTTTTTGTACAGTATAATCTGGGAAGCGTGCTTTTTGTCTGCCCCAGGACTGTTCTGCAAGCCCTTGAAAATCTTGTCATTTCTGTTAACCTCTCCTACATTAATTAAGCTTTACCTTATTTCTTAAGGACTGCTATATTTTGTCTGGTTTCTTCTAGAGGTTTATTAATAGAACACATACAATGCTGCTCTGAAGAACAGAAGCCTCCTCAGTAACTGGTGCAGTGGTGTTGCCATATCCTTTAATTCCTGCACTGTGCTCCACACTTTGGACTGTAATGCACTCTACTTTTCCCTGATTTTCAGACTGTCCTTTTATCTTTGTCTGCATCAAGCAAAATTGTTCTGTTATACTATAACGTTACTTTGAAAATTGCATGTTTAAGTAGTAAAGGTATCCTAGATTTCTTGTGGAAGTTAGAGGAGTTACTGTGCAGCACGCATTTTTTTGTTGAGTCCAGATTTTTGGCTGAATATACCTACTTTTCATAAACCTTTATTCACATTTTCATTGTCTGCATGTGGAGAGGTATGGTTTTCCCATCAAAACATTCAAGTGGAATGCCACCACCATCATGTCTTCCATGTGAAAAATCCCAGAAAACAAGTTTGAGATTCACTCTTCCCAAGGGGTTCAAGTTTGAGCTGTTTTTGTAGAATGATTTTCTAAATTGTTTCTTGAGTAGTCCATACAATGGCTTCTTACAAGCAGAGTACATAGCAGGAAGCATCAAATATGACATTTAGCCTACTTTTCTGGTAACCCAGACCTGTTTTTGACTTGAGCAAGGCAATCTCTGTTGGGGTAAGGGGGTGTCCTGCTGCACTGCCCCTTATGGTGTCGTGATAGCTCTCATGATTTACCAACACCACTCCAACAGTAGTAGTAAGGTGCTTTTGAAAGTGGTCATGTTCTTCATGGGCAGCATAAAGGGTGACTTAAAACTGATATGGCAAAACTTTGAGAGATACCATCCACGAAGTTGCTATACATGGCAGGCAAGCATTTCACGTATTTTATTCCCTTCCAGTAAGTAGAACACAGCAGGGTCTACCTTTAATATTCTCCTTTCTGTTTTAGTGATGTGACTTGATGTCTTTCACTATTGCACATGTAGAGTGATACAATTGTCAGACCATAGACATTTGAGTTTTTACAGTTGTCTGAGGATGGGGCAGATGCATCATGAAAGAGTTCCATACTTTGCAAAAGTGCGAACTTCATATCCATGAAATTAACTGTCCACAGCTTTTGGCAAATGATTGTCAAAAGGAGAAAAAGGTTCTGATGCCCATGTTAGTAAATCTTTTGGAAGTTTTTTCTTAAATAATATTCTTCACACTCTCTAGCCACAAGACATGCTTTTGAGTGCCTGTGCTAGTGGTGTGGAGGGTTTAAAGGCTTGACCACAGGTTGGGCAACGAAAGTTTGAGTAGTGAGGCTGACATTTCACTGCACAGACAGGAGGGATGTGTTACTGTCGTTTGTGGGGGTATGCAGGTGAGTTGCTTTCCCTGATGTAAGTCAAGTAAACAGATGTGCAGTTCCGTCTGTGGGTGGATGTGAGTCAGTCCCTTGCAGAATTGAAGGTTACTTCAGTACTAACACCCATTGTGATCCTGAGCAGTGAGATTTTGGTGGACAGTCACACAGGAAAAGGACATAACAGAAAGTCACAAACTACCCTGGTGGTTGCCTAAATAATCGCCCCTCCCAGTCGACACAGGTCGCCTCTTAATAGTCTGGGGTACAGAGTTTAATGACTGAGCTTTGAGTTAGTCCATGTAAGACGTATTGTTTAGGCCTTGTATCCTTTTACTAAGGTATTTCTGTGGGTGTTCCAGTTGTTGCATGCGTCTGGACTGAAGCCTGAGGTGTGTAACGCAAAAATGTTTTTCTCACTGACATTGCCCCCCTTCTATGGCCGGTGTCTAGGCATCCGTAAGGGTTGGGAGTTAGGATTCAAACACAAACTGGCATGGATTTGAACCATAGACTTTTAACATCGGTCTCCAATCAAATGCCACTACCAAGCCACATCCACTGCTAGATTTTACTTTTAAGATTATTTCTGTTAGTGTTTAATTATGTCGTAGGAAATCCATTGCTCCAAGGGTGATGTACCACTGCAATAATTGGAGTATTAAAGTCTTCTGATGTGTTATTAATTGCACCATTTGTGAATTTGCTACTGTTGTCACAGAATAACTCGAGGTGGAATACGCTTACTTACCAGCAATAAATATATTTATTGACTATTTCTAGCCATCTTTGTGTTTCATAATGTTTCCAGCCATAAAATATGTAAATTCATTGACATGAAGGTACCAAGTGCCAGGTTCAAGTTCATTAGAATCTGTATTAACTGTCTTGTTTGCATGCCTCCGTCCATTGAGTACAGTGGACCCAGATTTATGTCTGTTACACTTCATGCAAACCTCATAGATGTCAACAGTTTGTTCCAAATAGAAGTGCATTCATTGTCTTTGTTCCTTGAACTGCAAAAAGACCATGTAATCCATGATGCACTGATTTGGTATCCTAATCTGCAGGACAAAGTAAAAGATTAGGAGTAAGAATAACCATTCAGAATGTCGGATCCTGGCTGTAGCTGGCTTGCAAACAGTCTTCTTTCCAGAGGAAAAATCAGTCCACTTGAGGGTTTATGCAGCTCTTTATTCATTGATGACAAGTCTTCTTGTCTAATTCCAGATTGAACAGAGCAGTTTAAAAACTATCATTCCAGGGGGAGTTACCAACTCTACCTAGGTAGAGTTGATTTGGTTGGTGGAAAAATTGGGATACCATATGTATAGTCAGTGAGAAGGGACTATACTTGGTTTGCCCATATTACCCTGAAGTTAAAGTTTTAATTCATTTTGCATTTTAAGTGTTTGGTATCTCTGACAAACAGTATAGACAGAAGTGATAAACCACCTCTTTAACACAACTTAAACTAGCAAAAACAAAAAAAAAATAAAATAATAAAACACTGCAATTAAGTACAAAATTCAAACAGAAGGCAAATGTTTGGAAGCACTTTCACCCTTAGATTTCCTTGGGTCCATCTCCAAATACATTACAGTTTTGCAAGTGTGATGCAGGGTTATTATAAGTATAGATGCAAGTGCGGCTGTGCCCTTTTTCACAGGACTGATGCTGATTGAAGTGTCCAGTGAAACAAAAAATCCTGTGTTGGTGAAAGTATGCAGTGAGCAGAGAATCCCATCCCAGAAGTCTAAATGCAGCAGGCAAGAGAGACAGATGCAAATAAATCTTGGTGGCTGTTTTCCAAAGTGTGGGGCTTCGTTATGACTTCATATCTTTTTGCATGAAGTGAAAATGGCCATTAAATGCACTTGAGACCTTTTGTAAACTTCCTTAATTTTGGAATAAGCAGTTCTTGTAGGATTTTGAGAAAAAAATTATATAGCATTTTTGAAGCGCCAGTATACATGAAACACAAAGGCAAATGGATCTTTGTGGCTCTTTCGTAGTGAGCGTAGGTTGGGTGCGATAATTTTCACCTTTAGATCTTTATGTTGAGGCAGGAATGGCTATTAAGCAAACGTGAGACATTTTGCCACGTTCTGTACATTTGAAAAGAGCAGCTTTTACGGAGAGTTTAGGAGAGAAGAAAAAAAACATTTTTTATAAAATTTTGAAACACTGTGAGCATCCAGTTGTAAAACCGCTTAAATTTTAACTTTTAAAATGCTTGGAAACAAAACAGATGATTCAGCGAACTCGGTATTCTATATAGAACACAAGTAAAATCAGGCATACAGTAACCCATAGAAATACTGTTTTAAAAAGTAATGGAAATTATTTTATTTTATTTAACATTTGTTGACTGGGAAAGTTCGACTAGGACAGAGCTTATTTTGCATATAAAGTCAACGAACAGACAGTTTAACAGTCAAGTATTGCAAAAACATGAACCAGAATCGTCAAGAGTCCACAGTGATGTGAGATAGGTGGTTTTAAATATTTAGTATTTGTTTGAATGTCCTTAACCTTCCAGCAAAGTTAGCAGAAGGCTTTGTAGTGGAGATTTTCAGGGCCAAGATGCTTTTGATTGAACAGCTGGAGTTCTTTCCTGGTACCCTGTGGGCATTGAATTTTTTCTGCCATTTTAACTCCATTTTCTCAAACACCGCATTTTTTGTTGTTTTTCAATGGGCCCATCTCTAACATGGCCAGAATGCGGAACTCTATGCCATTATGTTCAGGGAAGTATATGTAATGTTCTAGATCATGCTCACGATGTTCTTCATCTCACATTGCTGCAGTCCTTACACCAGGGTAGTCCGCTGTCCACGGTCGGCCCGAATATCAAAGTATAAGGCTGACGTCGGTCAGGGCGCATTTAACTGACGTCAGGGTACAAATGCGCATGACCGGCGCCACACCCTCAGTCTTTTTTGCCGCATGGTCCGATGCAGAAGCAGCATTGCAAGTGCCAGTTGGCGTTCTGAGATTTTTCGATTTAGAAGTTTCAGACCGAGTTCAAAGTTGGCTAAGTACCCCGTTGGGGAATATTTTAGTTTTTTCTTGCCTCAGTCATTTACCGGATGTCAGAAAAAGTTAATAATTGCGTTTCTTGTGGGAAACAGATACCGCATAGAGATTATCATACTTTGTGTATTCCTTGCTTAGGGCCTGAGCACGACGTTGTTGGCTGTCGCTCTTGTGCTAGATTTAATAAACGCACTATAAAGAGAAGGTTGGATTGTGCAAGGTTAGTCTTTGGGAAGCGGTGCAATTATAAAATGCCGCCGGATGCTCCGCCCGCTTCTCGAAGAAGCGCAAGGACAAGGCAGTTAAGTTTAGGCTAGAAGAACCGCCTGTACCGGACGCCGGTTCTTTAGAGGTGTCGGTGGAGCCGGTGGCTCCACCGGAGATTTCTTTGTGTTCCCAGAGTGAGACCTTATTATTGCAAGATGTGGCCTCTCAGGAGGCAAGCCAGGCTGAGGGGGCTTCTCAGGTTACTATACTCCCTTCCCTTCCTAAGGTGGCTAGGCCCTCTCCTTCTGTTTCTAAGGCTTCTCCCAGGGGCAGGCTAGGTTTAGCTTCAGTTGGTGTTACCCCTAGCTCTTCAGGTACTATGCCCAAGAAGCATATGCTTAAAATGGCAGAAAATTTGATTACTTTGATTAGGGGTTCTATGCCCCCTCCTGCTAAGAGACCTAGGGTGGAGCCTGAGCTGGGGGGTTTTGAGCAAGCTTCAGATGTTTCAGAGTCTTCGGCTGAAGACTTGCAGGAGTACTCTCCTTATTCTGATTCTGATGTGGATGATTCTACTCCTTCTGCTACTCCTCCTGAGGATTTTTCTTTTTCAGAAACTCTTCATTCCATGAGGGAGCATTTTAAGTGGGAGGGTCAGGACTTCTCTGATTCCAGGAAACGGCTTAGGAATTTCTGTTTTACCCCAGCATAGGCCTTTGGCTATACCTCCTGTTTTGGATGTAGTGGAAGATGTTTTACAGAGGCTTCTCTTAATCCTGATTCTTTGCCTCCTGCTCCTGTTAAGCCGGATAGGTATTACAGGGTGCCTGAAGTTCACAAGTATCTTTTTAAGAGTCCTAGGGCAGACCCAGAAACTGTTAGCCAGGGGCCTAAGGGTGTTAAGGCTTCTGTTGTTAAGAATCCGGTTCCTACAGACAAGGAGGCTAGGGCCTTGGATAGATGGGGAAAGAAAGTTTATACTTCTTCCACTCTTGCTATGAGGGCTCTGAATTGCCAGTTTCACATGTTGAAATACCAAAACTATCTCCTTTCCAATACCAAAACTATCTCCTTTCACAATTGAAGTCTAAGGTTGATGCTCTGGCAGTAGGTATTGATTGTAAAGAGTTGCAAGATTTAGTACATGTTTCTGAACAGGTGGGTAAGTATTCTTTGCAATGTGGTTTTGATGCTGTACAGGCCTCGTCTAGGGTGGCTGCCACTGGGACTGTTCTTCGCAGGCACGCCTGGCTGAGGGATCAGAATTTGTCTGAACATGTTAAAACAAGGATTTTAGATGCTCCTTTACAATCTGACGTGTTGTTTGGTCCTCCTGTTGAGACAGTCTTAAAGAAAATGGAAGACAAGGCTAAGTCTATGCAGACTGTTAAAGATTTTTTGCAGGTCCAGCCTCCAACGTTTAGCAGAAATTGGCCTACTAAGGGGTGGACGTATCCTTCTTATGATTCCCAGTCTAGGGGTAGATCTAGACGTGGTAAGGGCAGAGCTCAGGGCCCCTTCAGGCCTAGAACAGGGAGTTCTCCTGCACAGGCTTCGGGTGAGGGCAGGGGTCAGTCCTTTCGTAAGCAGACCCAATGACCTACCTTTTCAGCTGCCAGAGCCTGCCTGCCTGGCAGCACCTTTGGGAGGAAGGTTGGCACTTTTCAAAGAAAATTGGAGTTTAATTACCCAGGACAGATGGGTATTGGATATCATACACCACGGCTACAGGTTTTATTTCCATACCTTGCCTCCTTTCAAAGGCATGCCAGACGTTCCTCCTCAGCAAAGAATAGAGGCTCACAAACAGGTTTCTCAGTTGCTCCAACTAGGGGCCATACAGCCGGTCCCTCTGCCAGAAGTGGGCCTAGGATTTTATTCTCGCCTGTTCCTAGTACCAAAGAAGGGGAACACGTGGAGACCAATTTTGGATTTATCTATCCTCAACACTTATCTGGACATTCCCAAGTTCAAAATGTTGACGTTGCAGCAGCTTTTACCTCTGCTGGGCAAAGATCATTGGATGGTAACTTTGGATCTCAAGGAGGCTTACCTTCATGTTCCTATCAGACTCAGTTGCAGAAAGTATGTCGGTTTTTGAGCTGGGACTTCTCACTATCAGTTCTCTGCATTGCCCTTTGGCTTATCTACTGCGCCCAGAGTGTTCACGAAAGTTCTGGCTCCAGTGATAGCTTTCTTCAGACTAAAAGGAATACAGATCTATCCTTATTTGGACGACTGCCTAATTCTGGCTCAAGGAAGGGAAGAGCTTCTTCGTCATTTGGAATATGTGATAGCAGTGCTAAGATGCCTAGGGTATTCTGTGAACGAAATAAAGTCCAGTCTAATACCCTCTTAAGACATGTGCTTTCTGGGTGTGAGACTGAATACAGCAGCCCAGATGGCCTTTTTAACCCCGGACAAACAAGAGAGTCTATCCCTTTACTTCCATCAACTATCTCATCAGTCCGGGCTGACTGCAAGGACAGTCCTTCAAGCCTTAGGGTTCATGGCATCTTGTATTCTGGTGCTTCCCAATGCCAAACTGCATATGAGGAAGCTACAATGGTATCTCAAAAATGTATGGACACAGCACTGCCAGGATCTGGACACTGTCATTCAAATAATACCTTGCATTCAGAAGGAATTTTTGTGGTGGGCTCAGGAATGTCACCTAAACAAGGGACTCTCTGTGACCCGCCAGAGGCAAGTCAGATTTTAACGACAGATGCCTCAGACAAAGCTTGGGGAGCTCATCTAAATGGAAAGTGGATACAAAACAAGTGGCCTGTCAGACTACAACATCTACATATCAACATGAAGGAGATGTTAGCAGTCCAGTTTGCATTAATAGCTTTCAAGGAATTCCTTCTTCCAGGACAGGTGTTGATTCTAACAGACAACACAACTGTCATGTGGTACATCAACAAGCAAGGGGAACGATTCTTATCCTCTATGCAGGCAAGCAATGATTTTGTGGGAGACTGCTCTCAGTTTACAGCTCAATCTTCAGGCAAGGTTTCTGCCAGGAGCACAGAACTCCTTAGCAGATGTGTTGAGCAGACGAATTATGGATCCCCACGAGTGGAAATTGGATCCTCATGTATTTCAGAAATTGACAGTGTCATGGGGAACTCCAGACATAGATCTGTTCGCTTCTCCACTAAACCATCAGCTGCCAAAGTTTTGCACAAAAAGGTTTCATCCCACAGCTTGGAGAGTGGATGCTCTTTCTTTCAATTGGAGCAATCTTCCTGTGTATGCCTTTCCACCTCTGCCTCTCCTCCCAAAGGTACTTCTGAAGGTCAGACAGGACAAGCCAAGGATGATTTTAATAGCTCCAGATTGGCCTCGACAGCACTGGTACCCATTACTAAGAAGTCTAGTACGGAAGCCTCCATGGCCTTTGCCTTCGATTCCACACCTGTTGTCACAGGAGGACAGCCATTTGCTCAATGTCAAGCTTCACTCTCTGCACCTAACAGCCTGGCATATTCTGTTTTGAACCATAATGGGCCTCCACTTCCTCAGCAAGTTTTGAATGTTATTTTGGAAGCTAGAAGGCCTAGTACAAGGAAAGTGTACGCTGATAAATGGAAGAGATTTTTATTTTGGAGTGCAGCAAAAGATTTTGATGTTTCTGAACCTAATTTGTGTGTGGCTCTTTAATATCTTACTGAGTTACTAGACAAAGGTTTGTCTTTCTCTTCTATTAAAGTTCATGCTGCAGCAATTTCAGCTCACTATGATTGCGACCCGCCATTGTTTTCTCATCCTTTGTTCAAGCAATTTCTTAGCGGGGCAAAGAATATAAGACCCCCACGAAGAGCTCCTACTCCTGCTTGGGATCTCAATTTTGTGTTGGAGAAACTCACTCTACAACCTTTTGAGCCTGCAGCTACTGCTGAGTTGAAATATTTATCATGGAAGACTGCTTTTTTGTTGGCCATTACCTCTGCAAGAAGGGTTTCTGAGTTACAGGCCCTTATGGCAGTTGAGCCTTTCTTGATTTTCCATAAGGATAGGGTATCATTACGTACTAATCCTTCCTTTATGCCTAAGGTGGTTTCTAGTGTGGCTTTAAACCAGACTATTCATTTGCCTACTTTTTATGCAAATCCCCAAAATAAGGGGAAAAGATTTTGCACACTTTGGATGTACACAGGCAGTTGCTATTATTTGGACAGAACTAAAGGGTTCAGGAAGTCTCAGCAGTTGTTTGTTTCTTTTGCTTTGAGTTCTCAGGGCAAGCCTGTGTCAAAACAAACTATTTCTAAGTGGATTGGGTTTTGCATTGCTTTCTGTTATTCCCATCATGGCAAGGAGGTTCCAGCTGGGATTAGGCCTCATTCCACTAGGGCTACTGCCACTTCAACAGCTTTTGAGGGGAGTGGCAACCAAGGATATTTTGGAGGCAGCTACTTGGAGTTCTGTGCATACTTTCTCTAGGCATTATCACCTGCCACTTTACTCTAAGTCCAGGGCTGGTTTTGCCACTGCGGTTTTGCAGGGCATTTTGGCAGCTCCTGCTTCCTTATAGTTAGCCATCCTCCCTTACCTCTGCTTTGGGATTCTACCCAAGTGTAAGGACTGCAGCAATGTGAGATGAAGAACATAGTACAGTTTTGTACCTACCATAAATGTAGATGTTCGAAGATCCACATTGCTGCAGTCCAATTTACCCTCCCTCCTTCCCCTCTGTAGTTGGAGGTGGTTGTGTGGGTTGGGTTGTACATATTGTGTATATTGTATATATTGTACATATAGTTAGTGCAAGGGTGGTTGGTTATTTGTTTGCTGTCTTTTGGTTTTGACCTTTATTTTTAAGGTCTTCTGACATCTGGGGCAAGAAAAGACTGAGGGTGTGGCGCCGGTCATGCGCATTTGTACCCTGACGTCCTGACGTCAGTTAAATGCGCCCTGACCGACGTCAGCCTTATACTTTGATATTCGGGCCGACCGTGGACAGCGGACTACCCTGGTGTAAGGACTGCAGCAATGTGGATCTTCGAACATCTACATTTATGGTAGGTACAAAACTGTACTTTATAATGAAATTATTGTGCAGTTTGCAGATTTTTTAAATCTGCTTGAAAATAAAGGAGTACGAGTTATAACCCTAACCAAGAATTAAATGGTGAGATCTGTTAATATGTTTGCATTAGTGGATACTTAAGAACTTAAATGTCAGCAGCATATAAACATTTGCTGAGGTTTGACTGCAGGGGGCAGCACAGCATAAACTGCATAATAGTAATCTGCAACATCTGCTTGTTAATGTTTATGTGCAACCTTTATTGAAGTAAAATTTGTGTATGCACATCTCAAGAATTGCTACTTGTGATGCTTGGATTGGGCATTCTGAGTTGAGCAGCTTCTGACACGCACCCATAAAATAATTCTTCCACAGTGCCAGCTAAATAAATATGGAAACTACCAACCAAGCGCATAGTTATGTAAGTGCAATAATAGCAATATCAGTGCTGAAACGTAAACAAAAAAAGAAAGCGGACTGTCCAGGAAAGAATACGGTGACACATTTTATTTGGGAAGCACTTTTGTCTCATGCAAATCAGCAAAAATAAGTTACACCACAGCTTAAATAAAAATCACATGACTAGCCAGCAACATTCTATCCTCTAAGCCAACTACTAATGTTTTAATGGAAATTTCTGTAAATGAACTTTTGAAATTCATGTTTTTATTTAATCTGGCATTGCACAAGAGTTTAATACAACCAGATATGTGTACTCCGTAGTCAAGAACATTTATTAAATCTCTTCTATGAGCATCCAGTACTGCATGATGTTCATCATTAGTACACTTTTGAAGTAGTCCAACCTGTATGTGTTGTATCCTTCCAAGGCTATAACAGCCAGTCAGCATCCAAAGCTTTAGGGCATCTTCCATATGCCCTAACAGCTGAAGGGTTTCAGGAGAGCTGTATATAGTCCGTGGTTAGGGCACCAAACCTTCAGAACTTTTTTGCCATTGAAGTGTACTCTTCCTGCAGGCTTTGAGTGATTGACTGCTGGCTAATGCTTCACCAAGATTGGGCAGTTAAGTAACCTTCTGTGGAAAACCTTCAAGTTTACCTACATTTCTGAGTAAAGGTTTACTATTTCTGGAAAAAAATAAGAGTTGTTTTAATGACTGTCACTAAAAAATTGTTTCACAAAAGTTAATTATTTTTGTCTACTGTACCTGTTTCAGGAAGACTCGTTTTAAATCATCTTTTTATGTAAAATTTTAATATGCATTTTGGAAAATTTAAAGATAAGGCTTGGATTTGTGGTTTTTGGGGATACTCGCATTTTTTTTTTTTTTTTAACCTTAAAACTGTAAAATTCCTGTTTGAGTCTTGAACAGTTAGGGAACAATCTGTCTGCTTATCAGGCACTTTTCTCATCTGGAACATAGAGGAGGCTTCTGTCTTCTGTTCTTTCCTCCCCCAACTGCAAGAAGAAGAAAGTTTTACAGGAGCCTTTCATAGTCAGGCCATCATTCCCACTACCTCAGCCCTCTGATGCGTGACTCTGCTGTGGTCAAGTCGGGTACCTTACACCACTCCGTCTTTTCTTGATCTCTCCAGCAATGCTCCTTGAAGCTGATAAAGACCAAGTTATGCATGTTCTCTGCAGCTCTTGCGTTGTCCGTGGCAGGCAAGGGAGACCTATTCTTGTTTATCTCAGAGGAGAGCAGGCAGTGCTTTCTACTGCAAAGCTAACCAAAGATGTCTGATTCCTGGTGCAGAGCCCCATCTTTGTGTTGGCCTTTTTCTATGATCATTCCTAGGAAAAGGAAACTGAAAGTTAGGCAAAATTTCTTCTATGTCAGAGAAGGTTGGATGGGTTTTGCTAAGGGCTTATTTCAAGCCTTTATTTAAATTCCTCACTGACATTTGAGAGAGATTTCCTTCTTTTTCATGTTCTGGTTCCCAGTCAAGAGTACAGGAATTAAGATGGGATTGTATTTTTTCAGGTGTTATACCTTGGGAAGGGGGATCAGATTTTGAAGAGAGTTGTTTTTGTATAGACGACCCCACCCCACACACACACTCATCTCTTTCTGAACCTATAAGCAGAACGAAAGAGTTGTTGCAGTGGGGAAAGAGTGACATTTCAGTATCCCAGCAAAAAAGATTTTTTACTGCTGAATTTTCCTCAGCCTGCAGCTGTTCCTCCTGTTGTACCAGCACTAGTGGATGTTTTCTTGACAGTCTGCATGCTTCTGAATTCTAAATTGTCAGGCTTGTATGTAAAAACATTTGCTGCTTTTGAAAATATGAGAAAGTTAATTGATAACCTCCATTTTTCAGAGATTAAAGCATTTCTGAATTCTTTAATAGCTTCTCTTTCTCAGGAATCCAAATGCTGTTTGAAATGTTATGACTGCTGATGCTGTATCTTGAGCAGCTGCTACTTGATCTGTTTTCTTTACCTTGTGTTTTACTTGTATTCTGCTTTTAACTGCATACTAAAACTTGAAAAGAGACCACATCTCTGTCTCTTGTGAGTCAGACAGAAATTAGAAGAGGTCAATTAAGGAGTCACACAGGTCAGCTGTTATCTGTGAACTGAGGGGGGTGGAGCTAGAAACTAAGCCTTCTATTTAAGGTGTAAAATAAAACATTTCAGAGCTTTACTGGAAAGGTTCACCCAGATTCTGCTACAGTTTTCTGTGAGGGCAAGGTTAGTTTGTTTTCTATTTGTTGTGTTTTGTATTACTTTATTGATTTTTTTTCTGTTTTGTGTACTGAGATTTGTTTTCTTTACACTGTGTTTTACTTGTATTCTGCTTTTAACTGCATACTAAAACTTGAAAAGAGACCACAGCTCTCTCTCTTGTGAGTTAGACAAAGTTTTCCCACCCGGTTACTGTTGTGTTCTTAAACACCACGGTCTTTCTAGTTGCCTGCCCCTTATGTTAATTTGACCATATATCTCATTTCCTCTCTGCTTTTACTGGCTGGTGTGAGTAAGCACGAAGTAATCATTTTGTGAAATCACTCCCCTTCAACTATTTAAATTTATTGGCCATCCTACTCTATTCCATAGTACCAGAATACAGAAGTGACCACCCTCTATCAATCTATCTTGCTGTTTTAAAAATAGTGACTCTCCACTAAAACTTAACTTTTAGACAGGTAAAACTTAAGTTAAACCAAAAACAGAATGACCAAAACTAAATAAATCCACAGATGAATAGTGAAGCTAGGAACCACAGAGGACGCAATCCAATAATCCAAGACACTTTTTATTGGTTTAGCGCCTTCGTCAAGGTGAAAGACTTCATCAGAATAGCTATATTTGCTAAAACACATCTTTAAATAGTCCACCCCCAACCCCCATTGGTTAAAAGAAAAACATCACTTCCGCAAAAAAAATAAATATCACTTTGTCCAAAAAATAAACAATAAGAAAAACTTTTAAAATATTTGGTATACTGTTGATAAAAATGCTTGCACATAAACTTTTTAATTTTTAGAGTTCATGGAGCTTAAGTGGCAGATCAGAACAAATACCTATCAGGCTCCTGGACTCAGTGACAGAGTCTCTATTAGTTCAGTACTTAAACTGAAATCTATGCTGTTTTTTGTAATGTGCAAGTATTTTTTTATCAGGAGTGTGCAATCTATGCTGTTTTTATGTGCAAACATTTTTTATCAACGGTATACCAAATATTGAAGTCCACATTCCTGTGGATGAAAGCGCTTAATCCTTTGTATGGTGAATAAAGAAGTTATCAACTCTTGAAAGGGTGCAATTATTTCAGTGGAGTCCATTATTCTTTGGCGTGTTGTATTTTCTTGGACTTGTTACATAACGCACGCACTCAGGTTACTCCACAACAAGTACAAATACGACTCTGTCATTGTCTATGTTGGTGTGAATGACATGAGACGTACCTCCCTGGACTACATGAAAAGAGACATGGAGGAGTTCTTGAATCTTGTAGCCCAGGCAGGTATGACCCTAGCCCTGAGTAGCATACTGCCATTGCCCAGAATGATACCACAGTACAAGAACAAAATGATTGACTTCAACAATTGGCTAAGCTTATGGTGTCATTCTAAGGGGATCCAGTATCTGTCTGCCTGGAACGACATGGTCGACAGACCACTGTGCTTTGCCAGAGATGGCCTGCACCTGTTGCCCCTGGGATTCCAGATACTGGCTAAGGCTCTTGCCACCCCATTTTTAGGCAAGGTTCAGGTACAAGCAAGCAAACTCTGAAGGTAATGCTACTCAATGCTAGACATCTAATCCTCAAAATGCACTCACTCGAGGCACTCCTTAAAATAGAGAACATCGACAACTGTGCAGTGACAGAGACCTAGTTCAAGGCTCCAGAGAACACCCCTGCATTACCAGGCTATAATTTATACCACACCTTTCAGCCACCTAACCTGGACAGAAACACTAAAGGTGGAGGCGTGTCCATATTCATTAAGGATATCCACACCTCCAGGCTAGTTGCTCAACATAATGCATCCGAAATTATCCAAGTGCAACTAACGCTGGGCAAAACTGCATTCCAGGTTATAGCATGTTACAGATCCCCCACCATGCCCCAGGATTCCCACTCTTCATTTCTTAAGATACTGGAAAATATTAAGGTACAACCCAATACCTTAATTATGGGTGATTTTCAACTACCCCACCATCAACCGGGAAAGCTACTTGTGTACCAACTCATTCACTCAACGTTTTCTGAAATTCATAAATTTCAACCCCTTGGATCAGCTTGTCCACACCCCTACCAGGGGCAGCAGTATCCTGGACCTGGTCATTACCAATGTAGGTAACTGGTGTTCCACGCCAGAGGTCAACTCCTCGCTGGTCAGCTCTGACCGCAAGCTAATCACCCTAGACATCCATATCCCAACCCCACCCCCATTAAGGAAACCACCATCAAAAACTACTCCCAAAGCCAACTTCTTGCTTAAGACAGAAGTGGCAAACTTCACGACTCCCATGCAAATGGAAAATAGAAGTATGACTGCTGAATCTTACACAAATGGACTGTATAAGCACATGCACAAGTGCATGCATCGTGCCATCCCCAACAGAACCAAGACACTGTCCTACAAAAAAAAAAAAAAAAAGGAAGCCAATCTGGTGGTCCCCTGCCATAAACCAACTCTACAACAGAAGGAATAAGCTGTTGCAAAAGAGAGTAAAATCCCAAGATTGGAGGAACTCCCTGGTCAGCCTCAGCAAGAAGTGGAGATCCCTTATAAAATCCTCCAAAGCCAGTTATGATAATAAAATTGCCACTGATTCGAAAGACGACCACAAAATATTCTACAGCTATGTCCAGAGTCTGAATGGCAACACTCAGATCTGCTCTGAGTTACAGCACAATGGCACTAAATATACAGAACCAACCAGTATTGCCAGCATCCTGGCAGATAGGTTCAATGCTAACTTTAACCCCCCCCCTCCAAAGGGCCCATCTGAATACCGGAAGAATGCAAAGCCCCTGTAATCACAGATGAACAAGTAAAGACCGCACACTCCAAAGGCAGGAACATAGCATTCATGGGACCAGACAACATCCCAGGCTGCGTACTACATGAACTACAGAACGAACTATAACCCCACCTAAGTACCATGTTCAGTCATAGCCTCACCTCAGGCTATGTGCCTACTGAATGGCACACAGCAACTGTTATCCCACTCCACAAAGGGGGTGCCACCAGGGACCCCGGAAACTATTGCCCCATTAGCCTGATGTGCCTGGTCTGCAAGGCCATGGAACGTATCATCTTGGAGCTTATAAACAAAGACATAGGTAACCTCCAAACCCTGGACCCCACTCAGTTTGGGTTTGTAAAAGGTAGATCATGTCTACTAAACCTGACTAACTTCTTTGAAGTAGTCACTAGAGCCACAGATGAGGGCAAGGTAGTGCACACACCCTATTTTGACATCGCCAAAGCTTTCAATACCATCCCCTACACTGGAATTGTAGATAAACTCACTAACTGGGAATAAATCCCTATGTCACAAGATAGTTGGCCAAGTGGCTCACTGACACAACCCACACAGTAAAAGTAGCCGACTCCAAGTCCGACTTCAGACCAGTGACGAGTGGAGTACCACAGGGTTCAGTCCTGGGTTCTGTCCTGTTCGGCATCTACTTCTCTGAAGTGCAGGCCAACACAGAATGTCTTTGGCTAACAAAGTTTGCAGATGACTGCAAACTGGGAGACTTAATAGAATCACCTAATGATGTAGGCATTCTACAAAAGGGCCTCACAGAGACAGATGCTTGGTGTCAAAGTCATGGCCTCAAGCTCAATGCCAAGAAGTGCATTGTCATTCCCTTTGGGAAAAACTCTGTGCCTGTGAAATACCACATAGGTGGTAGCTCACTAAATACTGAAAAATGTGATGAGACCTCAGGACACAGGTGGACAGTAGTCTCTCCTTTGATAACCACATCGCCACAGTAGTCAGAAAATCCTTCTGTGTGGCACACCTCATCACAAAAGGATTCTCCTCTCGAAAAAAGGTAGTCATTGTTCCTCTCTACTCATCCCTCATCAGATCCATTATAGAGTAGAATGCTGCGTTGACATGCATCTCACAAGACACCTACAACAGTTGGAAAGGCCACAGAAGTACCTCACTAAGTGGATTACCGGCCTCAAACAGATGCCCTACTCAGACCATCTCAAAAAACTCCCATCTCTACTCCGTCGCATATCGCCTGCTCAGAAGCTATCTCTGCTTAACATACAAAGCTATGTCAAACCCAGAGCTGTTGGACATGCTACACTTAAAGAAATCGTAATCTCTCTGAACCACATGCTCCAGGGACCTAAACCTTGTCTCCACAATAAACAGAAGATGCTGGAGGGATAGATTCCTGTCCCAGAGACTTCCCATACTCTTGAACAAACTACCCATTCACGTCAAGCAAAGCTCCTCATTGGTCCTCTTTAAGAAAATTTTTGATGGCTGGATGGGAAATAGAAAATTCACCCTGGGGGATCACTTCTGTGGCACTGCTTGACAGGGGCACAGGAAAATAATTTTCTTGGGTGACGAAAGCCAGGGAACCTTTTTGGCTAGGCTTATATAGGCCCCAGGGCCGATAGCCTGGTTACCTACCTATGAACCTATCTAAAGCGAAGGTTTGTTTGGTTTGAGTTCACAAAGTTAGACAGAGGATGTCAAAGCTGAGATCTGAGTTCTGTATATAGTGAGGTATTGTTTGTCCCTTTGGGCTGAGTTTCTTAGAATATATGATGAAAGTTAATTCAAGAGGTCATGCAAATTTTTCAACTCTTCTTTCCAGTTAAAATAAAACCTTTCTTTTCCAATTCAGGATCCTTTTATAGGAAACGGAATAAATAGTTTCAAACAGAATTTCAAAAAGCTATGGCAAGAATGCTGAAAAAAGGGGGAGGCTTCCTAGAACCAAAGACCATCTAAAAAGGTAGACTGTCTTCTAGGGTATTTTCACCTAGCCACTCTGGCAAGCCATTAAATCTTTCTTAAAGTCTCGGTCTTTATTTTTCCTAAGTGTCATAACCTTATACAAGTGGGTTCTGAAAATCATTCAGAAAAATTAAGAGTTTGCAATGGGAATACCTTTTCTCCTTAAAGGGAATTTCTCATCTCTCAAACCAAACTTCTTCATTTTTTCCAATAGTGGAATAAGTGCTGTCTGTAGGGGTCACAGAACCTTTTTTCCCAGAGCAACCAGGAAAGCGATTTTATTCAAAAATCTTTCTAGTTCTAAAGAGATCAGACTTGCCCCTTTCTGTTCTAATTGTTCACATCAAAGTCCAAGATGCTTTCCTTTTAGTCACCGTTACTCCTCATTCCACCTCTCAGTTTTGGTAAAGCTAGACTTAAAAGATGTTTATTGTTGCAACCCGTTTGTCAGAGACTTCAGATGTTTACGATTTTCTGTGTCTGGCTTCCTTTTTCATTTCTATGTCTTCTCCTTTGGATTATCTACAGCTCCAGTTGTGTTTATAAAAGCTTATTGCAGGTTGCCACGCACTTTGATTTTTCAACATTTAGACAACTCTCTAATATTTGCAGACTCTTTCAAAATGTCAGGAATCCCTAACCTAAATAAGGAAGGTCTCCTCCTCAGTCTGGGATTCCAGGTGAACTTGTGGAAATCTTCTTTCATTCCTTCTCACAGGATATTGTTTCTAGGAAGCCTTCTGGATGCATCTCTCAGGGATTTTCATCCTCTGTACAAAACGGACTTTTACAAGGGGCATCTTCTGATTTACTTCATCTAGTCTCTGACCTCCATCAGGGACTATCTCAGGATTCTGGGTTTCATAATCTTCACAATTTTCATGATTCCTGTGATTAAACTTCATATTCTCGATCATATTTGCCCAAAACACCAGGCATCCCTTTTCTTTTCAGATATCAGTTTTGAGGTGTACCAAAAAGAAGTTACTTGGGTAGACCATTTTTCTGTCAGCCCACGTCCCCCCTTCTCCCTTCCAGCTCCTGCTCAGTCTGTAACCACAGATTCCTTAGCCTGTACTTAAATGTGGGGCAAATCATACCCCTTTGCAGACTAGCTATGGTAGCCTGGGAAGCTTACAACTCCGCACATCCTTTCTTCGGGATATATGCATTCTGAATGGCAGAGCAAAACATTATTGCAGACAAGCTGAACAGGGCCAGAACAGATCTTCATAAATGGAAACTGAACTCTGGGATCTTCCAGGAATTGAACCAACTATGGGAAACTTCTTTTCTGAAAAGATATCAAGCCTGAGTAAACTGAAGTGCTGTTGGTGATTCCCTGCTGGGTGAGGAAAGTAAAAGTATATTTTTTGTCTGTGACTGATAGAGCTGCTTTGTGTTTTACCTGCTCCATTTTGTTTTCTGTTTTAAGAAATCTGCTTGGATCGGTGTTTGTTGTGTTTGTGTGTGAGACGCTTACATTATCTAGGCCGCACATTTCAAATGTTTTTCATTGGTTAAATTGTCTCATGAGTGATACTTCAGTGAATTTCTGGGCCTTTGTCTTTTTCTGAAAAGATTTCAAGCCCGCATAAACTAAAACACTGCTGGTGATTCCCTGCTAGCTTTTCCCACCCACTCTCCCCTTCATTGATCTGCTTTTTAAACCTGGTGATTTTAAGCTGCCCACCCCTACTGTAAATTGAGCTTAATAAGCTCCTCCCTTTCTACACTGCTGTTGATATCTTGAATTATTTATTTGCCTTTCCTTGTGTTGATATTGAAAAAGTGCATTTTGCCTTTCATTGTGTGTTCTGATTTACTTGATGTTCTTCGTGTTTCACTGTTGCAGTCATCACATTTGGGTTATCCCTGCTGGGGTAGCCCTCGGCCGACTTGAATACCAGACTTAGTATTTCTGCATTGGTTGCTGTCGCTTGAAGACTGACATCAGGTCATCAGTGGTATAAAGGAAGGCAGCCAACGCCATTACACCAGTCTTGCCATGGAGCCCGAAGCAGAAGCAGTTCGCACGAGTGCCGGTCTGCCACTACCTGAGTTTAGTTTCTGAGTTGAAGTCTTCGAAAGCTAAGTACCCTGTTAGGGATCTTTTTTTCTTGCACTAACCGATGTCAGAAAAAGTTAATATTTGCCTCGCCTGTGGAAAGCAAATACCACACAGGGACTTACACTCCTACTGCATCACTTGTCTACGCCCAGACCACAACATCCGTCGTGGTAGGTTCTGTGCTTTAACACCAGACCTATTCATCTTCGGGCCCTTATTGTAGCCAGATATTTCAGTTTACAGTCCTTGAATTTCGATATGGCTTCCGTAAGCCATCCAACAGCAGACCTTCCGAAAAAACGTAAAGATAAAGACAGAGACCGCACAGGACTAAAACTTCCAACGATGCTACCGCCAAGCTGGTAGTCAGTCCTTCAGAATTTTGTGAGGCGCTTTTGCAGCCCCTGATGTCCACTTCAATTAATTTGCAGGCCTCTACCAATACCCTTTCGGAGTCCGGTATGCCGCAGGACTTTTCTTCTAAGGATCCTGTGGTCATCTCTACCTTGGATGGGTCCAGAGCTGCTGTGCAGGAACTGGCTTCCTAGGAAGTCCTTTGCAACTCCGAATCCAGACATAAACCGATGCCTTCTTTCACGGCTACTGTTCTTTCTAAAACAAGAGTTTCATTGGCCCAGGGGTCGAACCACCCCCAAGAAACCGACTTCCAGACATTCTTTGACACCCTGCTCCCTTGCCTCAGTCGCAAATGCTTAAAATGGCAGAGGGACCTTATCATGCTGATTAGGGGAAGCCAAGCCACTCCCTCAAAAAGGAAAAAAAAAATCTGTCTCCAGAAGTTTTGTCTGAACAAGAGTCCGATGAATCTGATGCATCTGACTATGAAGACATGCCGCCCCTCTCTACATATGAGGATTCTAATGCAGAGGAATCTGTTCCTTCAGCGTCTCCCCCAGAGGATTTTTCCTTTTGGGAAACCCTGCATACTTTAAGGGAGCATTTCAAATGGGAGAGCCAAGACTACATACAGTCTAAACTTGGACTCAGAGATTTCCTGGACCTTCCACAGCACAGGCCCTTAGCAATCCTCCCAGTCCTAGATATGGTGGATTATGTCTTCCTTGAATCCAGCTTGACTCCAGACACCCTCCCTCCTGCTCCCAGAAAGCCAGACAGGTACTACAGAGTCCCTGACTCTCACAAATATCTATTTAAAAACCCAACAGCGGACCTTGAGGTCATTACTCAAGGCCCAAAAGGGGTTAAAGCTACTTGAGCTAAGAATCCCTCCCCCTCAGTCAGGGATTCCAGAGTACTGGACAGATGGGGTAAAACAAAGTATATACCACAGCTACTCTTGCTATCAGGGCACTAAATTGTCAGTTCCATATGCTTAAATATCAGCAACATACTTGAAACTCCTTAAACAAATAATTTCCGACTTTGCTGCATGGGCAGAATCTAAAGATTTACAGGAATTAATGCACTCTGCTGGTCAAGTAACTAAACACACTTTGCACTGCGTATTTGACATCCTAGAAGCTTCTTGCGGGGCAGCAGTCACTGGATCTGTCATTAGAAGACATGCATGGCATAAGGAACAACCCCTGCTAGACCATGTCAAATCAAAATTGTTGGATTTGCACAAAGATAACTTATTTGGTACTAAAGCAGAAGAGGTGTTAAAAAAGATGGAAGAAAAAGCAAAATCTATGCAGACTGTTAAAGATTTCTTACAGGTACAGCCCCCTAGGTTCAGCAGGCATTTTTCTTCCAAGCACTGGTCTTTTCCTGCACCTAGTAAACAGGGCTAGCCTAGGCCCTGTGGAAGTAGACCTCCAAGACAGCAGTCCCATGCGTTGCAGAGGTCTAAGCAGTGGACTGCCTCCACTTCAAACCCGGGGAGTTCTAAGCCACCACACCATATGGTAAAAACTCAATGACTCACCCAGAGATGGTCTGCACCTGTCGCCCCTGAAATTCAGGTTACTGGCTAAGGCTCTTGCCACCCCTATAGTGCCTTTTTTAGGCAAGGCTCAAAGGACAAAACCACCACCATAACAGATATAAGCATGCAAAATCTGAAGGTAATGCTTCTCAGTGCTAGAAGTCTAAACCTCAAAATGCACTCTCTCAGGGCACTTCTAAAAATGGAGAACAACATCGATATCTGTGCAGTAACTGAGACCTGGTTCAAGGCTCCAGAGAGCACCCCTGCAATACCAGGCTACAACTCTTACCACACTTTTCGGCCACCAAACCAGGACCGAAACACTAAAGGTGGAGGAGTGTCCATCTTCACCAAGGATATTCACACCTCCAGGCTAGTTGTCCAACACAATGCATCTGAAATTCTACAGGTACAACTAATGCTAGGTAAGACTGCAATCCAAATTGTAAGATCCCCCACCATGCCCCAAGAGTCTCACTACACCTTTCTAAACATACTGGAAAATATTAAGATACAACCAAACACCCTAATACTGGCAATTTCAACTACCCTGCCATTAATATGGAAAACTACTCGGGCACCAACACCTTAGCCCAACGGTTCTTGGAATTCTTAAATTCCAATGCCCTGGATCAACTAATCCATGGTCCCACCAGGGGCTCAAACATCCTAGACCTGGTCATTACCAACATGGGAGATCAATGCTCCACGCCAGTGGTCACCCCCATCATTGGTCAGGTTTTGACCATAAGCTAATCACCCTTGACGTCCACATCCCACCCCCAGTAGGGAAACCTCCATAAAAAACTTCTACAAAGCTAACTTCATGCTACTCAAGTCAGAAGTGGAAAACTTCATGACACCCATGCAGATGGGAACTGAAAGTTCGACTGCTGAATCCTACACTAAGGCACTGTACGAGCACATCCACTCATGCATGAATCGTGCCATTCAAAATAGAACCAAGATGCTCTCCTCCAAAAAAAGAAGCCAATCTGGTGGTTCTCTTCCATAAACAAACTATACAACAGAAGGAAGAAACTGTTGCAGAAAAGAGGAAAATCCCAAGATGCAAAATACTCCCTTACCAGCCTCAGTAAGAAGCTGAGATCCCTCATAAAATCCTCCAAAGCTAGTTACAAAAATAAAATTGCCAAAGATTCCAAGGACAATCACAAGGCATTCTATAGTTATGTCAAGAATCTAAATGGCAATGCTCAGATCTGTTCTGAGCTACAACAGAATGGCATTTAAATATATTGATCCCAAGGATATTGCCAATATCCTGGCAGATCAATTCAGTGCCAACTTCACCCACTAAAAGGTCCTGCTCAATACCAAAAGGTTGCCAAATTTCAGTAATCATAGTAAAAAAAAACACTCTCCAAAGCTAAGCGTACAGCATCCATGGGACCAGACATCTGGGCTGTGTACTACATGAACTACAAAATGAACTGGCACCTCACCTAAGTGTCATGTTTAATCATAGCCTCACCTAAGGCTTTGTGCCAATGAGTGGTGCACAGCTACAGTTATCCCATTGCACAAGGGGGGATCCACCTTGGGTCCCAGGAACTGTTGTCCCATCAGTCTGACAAACCTGATCTGCAAAGCCATGCAACGCATTGTCATGGAACTTCTAGACAAAGACATTGACGATCTTCAAACACTGGACCCCACCCAGTTTGGTTTTGTAAAGGGCTGATCTTTTCTCCTCAACCTGATTGACATCTTTGAATCAGTATCCAGAGCCATGGATGAGGGCAAGGCAGTCCACACTATCTGGACCTCGCCAAGGCCTTCAACACCATCCCCCACTCTGGAATCATAGATAAACTCACTAAGCTGGGCATTAATCCCTACGTCACTTGTTGGGTTGCCAACTGGCTTACTGACTGAACCCACACTAAAAGTAGCTTACTCAAAATCCAGCTCCAGACAAGTGACAAGCGGAGTACCTCAGGGTTCAGTTCTGGGACCGCTCTTGTTTGGCATCTACTTCTCTGAAGTACAGGCCAGCACTAAGGGACTCTGGCTAACAAAGTTTGCAGATGACTGCAAACTGGGAGCCATTATTGAATCCCCAAATGATGTGGATATTCTATAAAAGGGCCTTACAGAAACAGATGCTTGGTGCCAGAGCCATGGGCTCAAGCTCAATGCCAAGAAATGTATAGTTATCCACTTTGGGAAAAACCATGTACCCATGAATTGTCACATAAGTGGCAGTACACTAAACACCGAAAGTGTGATAAGGGACTTGGGGACACAAGTGGACAGTGGTATCACCTTCGATAACCACATCACCATAACAGTCAGGAAATCCTTCTATGTGGCACACCTCATCATTAAGGGCTTTTCATCCAGAAAAAAGGTAATTTTCCCACTGTACTCTTCCCTCATTAGACCCATTATAGAGTACAATGCCCTGTTTGGTATGTACCTCACAAGACATCTGCAACAACTGGAAAGGCCACAGAAATACCTCACTAAAAGAATCACAAGCCTAAAGCAGATACCCTATGCTGACAGTCTAAAAAAAACTCCAGCTATACTCTGTCGCATATCGCCTGCTCAGAGGCGATCTGTGCTTAACATACAAGGCCATGTCAAACCCAGAGCTGTTGGACATGCTATACTTAAAGAAATCCCAATCCCTCAGCGCCACATGCTCCAGGGATCTAAACCTGGTCATCACAATGAACAAAACATGCTGGAGGGATAGGTTACTGACCCAGAGACACCCCATACTCTGGAATAGACTGCCCATACATGTCAAGCTGAGCACTTCTTTGGCCCTCTTCAGTAAGAACCTTGACGATTGAATGGGAGATGGGAAATTCACCACGGGGATCACGTCAATCGCCCTGTTAGACAGGGGACCAGAGAAGTAATAGCCAGGGAATTATGGCTAGGCTTGTACAGGCCCTGGGGCCAATAGCCTAGTACCAACCTATGAACCCCCTTCCTACCATGCCTCTGCCCACCATCGCATACCCCTAGGAGGAAAACTCTCCTTTCAGTACCTGGGCCACCATTACCAAGAACCAATGGGCTCTGAACATTGTGCCTGAGGGGTACAAATTCTCCTTCCACACCCTTCCAACCCCAAAAGGGTTCCCAGATCTACCACCAAATCAGTAGGCAGAGGTTCAAAAGCAAATCCATACCCCGCTCTCCATGGGAGCAGTAGAACACGTTCCTGCAGAGCAGATAGGGCCAAAGCTTCTACTCTAGACTTTTTCTGGTACCCAGAAAAGAGGGCACCTGGTGCCCCATCCTTGATCTATCGATTCTAAACACCTTTCTGGTGATCCCAAAATTCAAAATGCTCACCCTCCAGCAGCTGCTACCCATGCTAAGAACGCTAGTCACCCTGGACCTAAAAGCCCTGCAGAAAATATCATCACTTAAGGGCAGGATCTCATCACTTTCAGTTCTCTGCACTTCCCTTTGGCTTATCTACTGCTCCCAGAGTTTTCACAAAATGCCTGGCTCTGGCCATTGCTTTTTGCAGACACAGAAATATTCAAATTTACCCCTACTTTAGACTGCCTTATTCAGGCGGACAGCCAGGAAAATCTGCTCAATGACTCAGTTTTTGTAAAGGACCTACTAACCTCCTTAGGGTACACACTCAACGAAAAGAAATCCAAACAGGTAGCCACCAAAAGGATAATCTTTTTGGGAGCAAGTCTGGACACAGCATCCCAGATGGCATGCTTAACACCAGAGAAACAAAGTTTTCTATCAGCTTACTTCTCTTAACTGGCCACCAGGCCCCAGCTTTCTGCAAGGGAAATCCTGCAAGCCCTGGGGTTCATGGCATCTTGCATACTCCTTATTCCATATGCCAGACTGCATATGAGGAAACTTCAGTGGTACCTAAAAAACCTTTGGTGTCAACACTGTCAAGATCTGGAAACTCTTTTACCTATTATTCCTTGCCTGAGGGAGGAATTTCTTTGGTGGGCAACAGCAAATTCTTCACCAGGGAGCATAACTGCATGGCTTGGAAAGCAGATACCCTGTCCTTCCCCTGGGTAAACCTCTCGGTCTATGCCTTTCCTCTCCTACTTCTCATTCTCAAGGTACTGATCAAAATAAGGGAGGAAAAACCAAGGACCATTCTCATAGCTCCAGACTGGCCCAGACAGCACTGGTACCCTTTGCTGCGCAGCCTGTCCCCACTGCCCCCATGGAATCTTCCTCAGATTCCCAACCTCCTAATCCAGTGGGAAGGGGAATTCGTGCACCCCCAATTGCAGGCGCTCAGTTTGGCAGCTTGGCTTATAATCTGACCCCTGATCAATCTACCCTCCTCAGTAAACAGGTTCTGGATGTTATCCAAGAGGCCAGACGCCCTAGCACCAGAAAGTCTTGTGCAGATAAATGGAAAAGGTTCTGCACCTGGATCCAGGCTATGGGGGCCAATACGGCACAGTCCTCCATCCCTCTCATCCTAGATTACTTAGCTGACCTACTACACAGTGGTCTCTCTCCTCTATAAAAATTTATGGCTTTGCTATTTCCACTCATTTTCCCACTGAGCAGCCTCTTTTTTCACACCCAAGCAGTTCCTCAGAGGGGCAAACAACTTGAGGCTCCCCAGAAAGGCACCAACACCAGCTTGGGATCTTAAGTTTGTCTTGGAAAAGCTCACACTGCCTCCATTCGAACCAGATTCTTCTGTAGAGCTAAAATTTTCCCTCCTGGAAGACAGCCTTCCTGCTGGCCATCACTTCAGCCAGAAGCGTCTCTGAGCTGAAAGCACTCATGGCAGTGGAACCCTTCATCATCTTCAGGCAGAACTAATCCATCCTTTGTGCCCAAGGTGGTTTCCAGTGTGGCTCTCAACCAATCCATCCATTTGCCTACCTTCTTTCCTAACCCTCAAAACAACGGGCAACGGATTCTGCACTCCCTAGATGTGCACAGACAGCTCAGATACTGTCTGGACAGGACTAAACCATTCAGAAAATCTGATCAACTGCGCGTTAGCTTTGCTTCAGGGGCAGAGGGCAAAGCCATCTCCAAACAAACCATTTAAAAATGGATAGCACACTGCATCCATTTCTGCTACAAACAGCATGGCAAGCCTCCCCCAAGGGGGTCAGGACCCACTCCACCAGAGCAGCCCCCACCTCTGCAGCATTCCTCATTGAAGTTCCCACCAGGGGCATCCTGGAGGCTGCCACCTGGACATCTATTTATACCTTTACCAAACATTACCACCTGCCTCTCTTTTCTAAATCCAGGACAGGTTTTGCCTCTGCATTCTTGCATGGCATGCTAGCCAGGCCCTAGCTTGCTTGACTGCCTCCACCCATTTCTTCAGTATTGGGAATCTACCCAAATGTGATGACTGCAACAGTGAAACTTGAACGTAGTACAGTTGTGCTTCACCACGAAATGGAAACAGAACAGTTCACTACCACACAAGGAAAGAAGCCAGTGATTACCTTTATATTTTATTAAAGTTCCAGTCCAGTAGTTAATCCGCAATGTAGAATAAAGGCTGAAGAGCCAAGGCAGTAGAGGAGTTTGTATTTTATGCTCTGTGTCTGCTGCTAACCAGATTTTATTGGATCCAGTGTGTGCTTATTTTCATGTGTTGTGGGACTACATTGTGGATCAATTACTGGACTAGAATTTTAATAAAACATAAATGTAATCACTGGCTTCTTTCCTTGTGTGGTGGTGAATAGTACAGTTGTGTACACTTACTATAAATGTAGCTGTTAGTGTCTTCACTGTTGCAGTCTTGGTTTCCCTCCCTTTTCCCCCTTTTTCCTTTTGTTACCTTTCTTCCTTGTTGTTCTCCTTTCCGTACAAGGGACATATTGATATTTTTTTCCCACTGGTGGGGTCCTGCCTTCAGAGCCTGACCTCCTACTTTGGGGGCTCCTGACCGGTTAGGGCAAGTAAAACTGATGTAATGGTGACGACTTTCTTTAAAACTTCTCTTAACTCTCTATTTATCCATTTGTCCTGTTAGTATTGTAATTTAGCAGCAGCTTTAGGGTAATAGGTATGTATTTTCTTAGAAAATATGTTGATTGATTTGATAGCTTTCTCTTTTTAAGTTACTGTTATATTGGATAATTAAGCATTTAATAGAAGTCATTCTGTATAAATTAAATGGAGCTTTGAGTATTCATTTATATCTGAAGAAGTCCTATGACAGGACGAAAAAGCAATGATTCTGTTAAGTGTTTAATGTGTGTTTGTGGATTTTGTTTTTTTATTAAAGTTTCTGGTTCGTGCGTTGAGGGGGTCGCTTTTTGATTTATCACCGATACCTCTGAAGTGACTTGATGTTCATTGTGTTTCACTGTTGCAGTCATTACAATTGGGTTATCCTGCTGGCAGGCTACCTGCAGTTGGCCCGAGTTCCAAAGTCTAGGTCCGGCGTCGGTTGCTGTCGCCTCCTCCCTGATGTCAGTGCGCCAGGGGTATAAAATATGCAGCTGATGCCATTTTCTTCAGTCTTTCATGCCGTGCGGTGCCCGAAGCAAAAGCAGTTTTCAAGTGCCGGTCGGCCGACTCCTGAGATTTTCAAATTAGAATTTCAGATCCGATGTCTTCATTAAAGCTAAGTACCCCGTTGGGGAAACTTTTTTCTTGCTCCAGACCGATGTAAGAAAAAGTTAATAATTGTATTTCTTGTGGGAAACAAATACCTCATAAGGATTTTCATTCTTACTGTATTCCTTGCCTAGGCCCTGACCACGACGTTGCTAGTTGTCGGTTTTGTGCTAGATTTAACCATTGCACTATTAAGCGTCGGTACGATTTTGCATTTCATTACTTTGGCAGAAGATTCAATTATATAATGCCGTCGGATCAGCCGAATACCGGAGTTTACAAAAAACGCAAAGGAAAAGGACAGGCATCCGAGGTCCAAAACAGATGAGGCTTCTGTTAGGCCTGCCGCCAGTTCTCAGTGAGGCGCTTTCGCAGCCCCTGACGCTCACTACCTCAGAGCCACAGGCAGCTTCCAACTCCCACGTGGAGCCGACTAGGCCACTGGAAACTCAATGTACTGGACACTCGGAAACTATTCCCTCAGATGGGTCTAGAGCCGCTGAGCAGGCATCGGCTTCTAAGGGTGTTTTCAGGCCTACACAGTTGTATGTAAAGCCATCTTCAGCTTCAAAGACAAAGACTAAAGCAGCTCTAAAGACAAAGAAACAAGTACAGCATTCTCCTGGACAGGCCTCCATGCCTAAAAAACAGATGCTTAAAATGGCCGAAGACCTAATTACTTTGATCAGGGGTTCCCATCCCCCTCCTGATAAGAGGCTTAGGCAAGAGATAGAATATGAATCTTCAGATCAGGTTTCCATTTCTTCTGATTCCTCTTCTGAACAGGAATATTCCCTTCCTCCCTATGAGGATTCTGATGCTGAAGAATCTATCCCTTCAGCCTCACCTCCTGAGGATTATTCTTTTGGGAAGACCCTGCATACTATGAGGGAGCATTTCCATTGGGAGAGCCAAGATTGCTCAGAATCCAAGAAAAGTCTCAGAGATTTCCTTTTATTACCCCAGCACAGGCCCCTTGCTATTCCTCCTATTTTAGACATTGTAGATGATGTATTTTCAGAGTCTGTCTCCTGACTCTTTACCACCAGCTCCTGCTATGCCAGACAGATAATACAGGGTTCCGGATTCTCATAAATTTCTTTACAAAAACCCTGCTGCTGACCCAGAAACTTTTTCTCAGGGTCCCAAGGGGGTCAAGGCTTCCACTGCAAAAAATCCTATCCCCTCTGATAGGGATTCAAGGGCCCTGGACAGATGGGGGAAAAAGATTTATACTTCTGCTACCTTCGCTGTAAGGGCTTTAAATTGTCAGTTTCATATGCTGAAATATCAGCAATATCTTATGTCACTGCTTAAACAGAAAATGTTGACAAATTCAGAATGTGCAGAAAACAAGGAGATGCAGGATTTATTGCATGCAGCTGAACAAGTTGGAAAGCATACTTTGCAATGTGGTTTTGATTCTCTAGAGGCCTCCTGCAGGGCCGCAGTTACAGGTTCTGTCATTAGGAGGCATGCTTGGTTAAAAGAACAGAATTTGCCCGATCATGTTAAAGCAAAGCTATTAGATGCTCCATTACAACATGATACCTTGTTTGATGTTAAAGCAGAAGAGGTGTTGAAGAAAATGGAGGACAAAGCTAAAACTATGCAAACAGTGAAGGATTTCTTACAGGTACAGCCTCCTAGATTTAGCAGGAACTGGCCTGCAAAGAATTGGTCCTTTCCAGTGTCAGGCCACAAAGAGGCAGATACAGATGCCCCAGAGGCAGATCACAGCCCCAAGGCTCATACAGGCCTAAACAATGGGGTGCTTCTACCTCCAAAAGCGGAGAGCAAAAATCACAGCCATACAGGAAACAGTCTCAATGACTTCCCCTGCCAGCACCAAGCACTTATCTTCTGGCAGCTCCTTTGAGGGGAAAACTAGCACTTTTTTCACAAAATTGTCACATGATCACCCAGGACAAATGGGTTTTAAATATTGTATCTCAAGACTACAGGTTCCACTTTCACACTCTGCCAAGGCCAAACGGTATGCCAGACCTGCCACACAATCAATGGGCAGAGGCACAAAAACAAGTTTCATCCGTCATGGACATGAGAGCCATTCAGCAAGTACCACAACAAGAGCAGGGACAAGGATTTTACTCAAGGCTATTCTTGGTACCCAGAAAGGACAAAGCCTGGAGACCAGTACTTGACCTGTCTATCCTAAACACATTCCTGGATATTACAAAATTCAAAATGTTAACTCTGCAGCAGCTTCTGCCCATGCTGGGCAAGAAAGCTTGGCTTGTGACTTTAGACCTAAGAGGCATACCTGCATGTCCCAATGAGACAATTATGCAGAAGATGCCTCAGATTTATAGCTGGTTCAATGCACTACCAATTCTCTGCACTGCCCTTTGGCTTATCTAGTGCGCCCAGGGTCTTCACAAAATGCCTGGCACCAGTAATTGCATTTTGCAGACAAAGAGGAATACAAATGTATCCTTACTTGGACGACTGCCTTATTCAAGAAGAGAACAAGGACATCCTACTACACCATCTGGCATTTGTAAAAAGATTACTAACAGGTCTAGGGTACACAGTAAACAAAAAGAAATCAAAGCTCGTACCCTCTCAAGAGATGATATTCTTGGGTGCAAGCTTAAATACAACTGCCCAGATGGCTTATCTCACACGAGACAAACACAAACTGACAACTGGGTCTGTTGCCAACATTTTGAAATAAGTAATCTGCAAGAAAAATTCTGCAGGCTTTGGGCTTCATGGCATCCTGCATACTGCTAATTCCATATGCAAGACTGCATATGAGGAAACTTCAGTGGTATCTGAAAAGTGTTTGGACTCAACATTGCCACAGCCTGGAAACGATAATTACCCTCATTCCCTGCCTGCAACATGAGTTTCGATGGTGGGCAAAAGCCTGTCACCTCAACACGGGACAGCCATTCACCTTACCCACGGCCAGGCAGACATTGACAGATTATGCCTGGGAGGCCCATATGGCAGGAAGATGTATTCTGGGCACATGGTCCAAGTCAAATGCATCTACATATCAATCAAAAAGAGATGCTAGCTGTTCAGAATGCCCTGACAGCCTTCAAGGATCAACTTCATCCAGGACAACTACTGATAAAGACGGACAATACTACAGACATGTTGTACATAAGCAGGGGGGCACACATTCCTACCCCCTCTGCAGACTAGCCATGAACTTGTGGGACACAGCACTGACTTACCAAGTACATCTGCAAGCATAATTCCTGTCAGGAAAGATAAATACTCTGGCAGACGAACTAAGCAGAAACCTAATGGATCCCCACGAGTGGAAATTGGATCCACAAGTCTTCAGCATGATAACAAGGACCTGGGGATGCTCGGACATAGACTTATTTGCCTCCCCTCACAACTGCCAACTAAAGAGATTCTGCACAAGGACTTATCACAGGCAAGCATGGAAAGTGGATGCTCTGTCTTTCAGCTGAAAAAACCTAACAGTATATGCCTTTCCTCCTCTGCCTCTCCTCCCCAAGGTACTCCTCAAGGTCAGACAAGAGAAGCCAAAAATTATACTGATTGCCCCAGACTGGCCCCGCCAGCACTGGTACCCAATCCTAAAGAGCTTGTCTCAATGCCCAGCTTGGACATTACCTCAAATTCCTCACTTATATTCCCAACAGTTCATTCAGATACTGCACAGCCAACTCAGGACCTTAAACCTGGCAGCATGGCGGATAATGTAGCCATTCAAGACGCACCTCTCTCTAAAACAGTGATGGATGTTATTTTGGAGGACAGGAGGCCTAGCACCAGAAAATCTTATGCAGAAAAACGGAAGAGATTCTGTGCTTGGAACCAGGCACAAGGTATTGACATGACTGTTCCAAATATTCCTCAGATTTTGCAATACTCAACTGAGATGCTGGATAAAGGCCTTTCCTTTTCATCAATTAAAATTCATGCCTCTGCCATTTCAGCTCGTTACAATACAGAACCTCTTATTTTTTCTCATCCTTTGCTAAGGCAGTACCTCAGAGGGGCCAAAAACATTAGACCTCCAAGTAGAGCACCATTACCTGCTTGGGGCCTCAACTATGTCTTGGAAAAACTCACACTGCCTCCGTTTGAGCCAGCCTCTGCAGTTGATATAAAATTTGTATCTTGGAAAACAGCTCTGCTCCTAGCAATAACCTCTGCTAGACGAGTCTCAAGAGTTACAGGCACTCATGGCTGTGGAACCTTTTATCATTTTCCATCCAGACAGGGTTTCTTTAAGAACTAACCATACATTTATGCCTAAGGTAGTGTCCAGTGTGGCCCTTAAACCAAAAAATTCATTTGCCTACCTTTTACCCAAACCCACAGAATAAGGGTGAGCGACTTCTGCATTCTTTGGACATTCACAGGCAGCTACGCTTCTACTTGGACAGAACCAAAGTTTTCAGAAAGATTGAACAACTTCTAATGGCATATGCTGCAGGATCACAAGGAAAGCCTATCTCAAAACTATTTCAAAGTGGATAGGCCACTGCATTCGTTCCTGCTATTCTGCTATTCACAGCACGGCAAATCAGTGCCTAAGGGCATTAGGCCACATTCAACCAGAACAGCAGCCACTTCAGCAGCGTTCCTCAGAGGAGTACCAACCTAAGACATCTTAGAGGCTGCAACTTGAAGTTCAGTGCATACTTTTACAAAGCACTTATCACTTACCTCTCTTCTCTAAATCCAGGGCATGCTTTGCCACTGCAGTTCTGCAGGGCCTCATAGCTTCTCCTAATCCTATTTAGCCAGCCTCCCAACCTTAGCTTTGGGATTCAACCCAATTGTAATGAGTGCAACAGTGAAACACAATGAACATAGTACAGTTGTGTACCTACCATAAATGTAGATGTTCGAGTGTATTCACTGTTGCAGTCCGGGTTACCCTCCCACCATCCCCCTTTTCCTTGCTGGAACTTTTCTGTACTTCTCTATTCTATACAACCTATGTGGTGTATTTGCTTGTAGATGAAAGAAAAGTTGTTTTTTTTTGTGTATGCATGCTTATTGGCATAATTTAACCTACCCTTTTAGGGGCACCTGACATCTGGGGCAAGAAAAACTGAAGAAAATGGCGTCTGCTGCATCTTTTATACACCTGGCACACTGACAGGGAGGAGGTGACAGCAACCGACGCCGGACCTAGACTTTGGAACTCGGGCTGACTGCGGGTAGCCTGCCAGCAGGATAACCCAACTGTAATGACTGCAACAGTGAATACACTTGAACATCTACATTTATGGTAGGTACACAACTGTACTTTTTTGGTGGTTAGTTGGCTGCGAGCTTTTGCTTGGAGCTTTGGCACTTATTGCTTCTTGTGTTTTGTACTTTTCTTTTTTTTTTTGCACTTCTCCTGTATACTGTGACTGTATTTCAGTTTGCAGCAGCAGCATGCAGTACCATTTTTATAAGTAGTTAATTGCACTGTATTACATTGTATCTGGTAGTTGTAGGTAGATTGTATGGTCATGTTACACTTGGGCTCTAAACCAGCTATTTTACATTAAGAAGGCATTTTTCTTGCACCTTGTGGCAGAAGTGTGCTGATCCAACTTGCCTGAATTGGGGATTGCTGGTGGAAGGTTTATTATGTGCTTTCCTGATTGGTAGTTAGCTTAAAGTGTGTTTCTCTTTAGTCGTATTTAAGTGTTGTTGCTCTATATTCAGCTGCAGTTAGCAGTGCCCTGTATAGACACAAAAGCCTAGAAGCTCAATGTTTCCTTAAACATCTGTCAGTGAAACCCTTCCAAGCTTTTCTGCTGCTCTAGGAGCAACTCAGTTGTGCACTGAGAAGCGTTGCCTTATTGATCAAACTTAGCCTACACAGAGTATAGGTCCCTGTTTTAGTCTCAGCAGTCCCATCACAGTCCTGTCAAACTAACTCATTCCTTTCCCTAATAAAACCTACATTAAGAGCCTGCTGTTATGGAAGCACAGTTTCCCATCATCTCTGTGGCCAGCCTGATAGACATGGGCATCCTGAGGCAATGCAGCTATTGTGTCATGTATACTGACAACCACTTACTCTGAAACAAATACTTTGTGAGAGATTTAGTTACACTGTGAAATTGGAGGCAAGACTCTCACATAAGGACACATTGAACTCCAAGCAAGTTGTCAGCAGTTACTTTTCCTACACTAAATAAGGACATGACACATAAACCCACATATGCTGAAGTACTCACTAGTAACTTACAAAATATCAGACCCCTTCCAAATGGAAACCACTTGTACACAAAACAATACAAAAAACTACAGCACACAATGACACAAACACCAGTATCTCAACAGATAAGCCCATAAGGTGTAACATCACAAAACCTAATGTATTGCTCATAGTTCTCTCCATTGTGAGATGTACAGATGTTCCCCTCACTAGATGGATAATGACCGGTTTACGGTTAGTTGCTTGTCAGGTGCCAGGATCTGTCAAGTCACTCAAGCACTCATGTCACTCAACCACTAGTACTGGTATGACTTTGTCATAGTGTATATAGGGGTAAATGATGTGAGATGTACCTTTACTGGCATATATGAAGAGGGACATGACTGAGCTCTCAGATTTGTGTCGCAGGCGGGTGTAAGCCTAGTCTTAAAGCAACATTCTACCTCCTCCTAGGATGATACCGTAGTACAAACAAAAAAATGATAGACTTTAGCAATCGACTTAGCTTCTGGTGGCAGTCCAAGGGGAACCAGTGTCTGTCAGTGTGGGAAGACATGGTCAACAGGCCACTCTGCGTTGCCAGAGGTGGCCTACACCTGCCTCTTCTAAGCTTTCAGATACTGACAAAGGCATTAGCCACCCCTATTGTGCCTTTTTTAGACAGTGTCAAAATAACCAACCTCCCAACATAACAAAATCCTCTCTAGATAAACCCAAGGTACTGATGCTTAATGCTAGAAGTCTAAACAAGAAACTGCACTGCCTGGAAGCAGTATTCACTTTGGAAGATGCTGATGCCTGTACAGTCACCAAGTCATGGTTCAAAGGCACAGAAAGCATCCCGGCAGTGCAAGGCTACAATGCCTTCCATATGTTTAGACCACAAACTGAGCATGAAAGAACCAGAGGAGGAGGTGTATCCATCTTCATTAAGGATAAGTACACCTAGAGACTGGTCAAACAGTGTGACTCTTGAGCCACTCCATGCCCAGTTAACTATAGGCAAAGCCCCCTACCACATCCTAGCTAGGGACCTAGGTCCCCCACCATGAAACAGAAGTATTCCGCATACCTGGACTTACACGAGTCACTTACCATACAGTCCAACACCTTACTCATGGGTGATTTTAATTATCCTACCATTGACTGAGAAATGTACATGACCACAAGCGTGCTAGCTCAGAGGTTCTTGGACATTGTCAGTGCAAGTGCTCTGGAACAACTAGTCAGCATACCCACAAGAGGCTCAAATGTCATGGACATAGCACTCATTAACATGGGAGAGCATAGCATTGCACCCCCCCCCCCCAGTCTGATGTCCTCCCTGGTAAGATTGGACCATACGTCCGTCTTTGATTTAATTCTAAAACCAGATACCCCATCAAGCTCAAAACATTTTTTCAAAGACCAACAGCCACCTGCTAAGTAATGGTGTAAGAAGTTTCAAAGCCCCCTCCAACACAGATAATCTGGATTCCTTTGCCAAAGTTTACACCAATGTCCTGTATAACCACTTAAGCAGTTGTATAGAATCGGCTAGACCTGACCTGACCAGATTAAAACCATGTCTTGCCAAAAAAAAAAAAAAAACAAGCCACCCTGATGGACCCCTAGTATAAACAGATGTACAGCAAGAGAAAGAAACTAATATCCAAGATCAAGAGGGAACTGGCTCAGCAGAGGAAGAAATCCCTCTCTAGCTTAAACAAACAAATTAGCCGTCTTGAGTCCTTCAAATTAATTATGAAGCAAAAATAGCATGTTTAGGTAAGGGTACTCACAAGGCATTCTTTAACTACATCTGAAATCTAAAAGGAAATACCCAGCTATGCACGGAACTGGTTGTGGTTGGCACCACCCATATTCAACCAGAGGTAATGGTTAACTTGCTAGCTGACAGATTTAGTGCAAACTTCACCTGCCCCATCCCTTCTAGTCATGCTGTCATTTCACAGCCTATTATCTCAAGAGAGCAGGTCATCCCATTGCTGTCCCAGGTCAAAAATACTGCATCAGTGGGAACCAGACAACGTCCCAAGTTGCCTTTTAAACAACTTAAAACATGACCTCGCAGACCCACTTGTATCCCTGTTTATAACCACAGCCTGCGAACTGGCTGTATTCTGGTAGAATGGAGGACAACAGTAATCCCTCTGCTTAAAGGGGGTCCAACAACCAACCCTGGGAATTATAGGCCAATAAGTCTGACTAACCTCATCTGCAAGGCCATGGAAAGAATCATTATGGCTTTTCTTAACAAGGACATGGGTAATCTCCAGCCCAGTTTGGATTCGTTAAAGGTAGATAATGCCTGTTAACCTTGACTTCTTCGAGAAAGTCACAAAGGCCCTGGACGAGGTAAAAATAGTACAGACCGCCTATCTTGACCTAGCCAAGGCATACCATTCAGGTATTACAAAGAAGCTCTCCCAATTGGGAATTAACTGCTGCATTACCAGATTAGTAGCCAACTGGCTCACCGATGGGACACACACTGTCAAAGTGGGTGACTTCACCTGTAGCAAAAGATCAGTCACTAGTGGCGTACCACAGAGTTCTGTGTTTGGGCCCCTTACTGTTTGCCTGACTTATGAGAAATAAATTCCAAACTTGGATGGCCTATGGCTGACCAAGTTTGCTGACTATTAGAAATTGGGAACTATCATCGAGTCCCCCCAACAATGTTAATATAATGCAGGCAGGGTCAACACAGGCAAATGGTTGGTGCCAAAGCCACGGACTAAAGCTAAATGCAAAAAATGCATTATTATTCCCTTTGGGAAAGCTGGCATCCTTACTAATTAGATTAATAGACAGCACCCCTCCCCAAGTGTAGATCCAGTGGTACTTGATGTGTGTACTCAGATTGATAGCAACCTGGACTTTGACCACCACATGTCCACAATAGTAAGGAAATCCCTCTGTGGCACAACTTTTAAGTACAGGCATCGCTTCTAGATTTAAAGATGTTATAATTCCATTGTACTCTGCCTTCATCAGACCAATAGAGTATAGTGCTCCCTTTTGCATGTACCTCACTAGACTTTTGGAGAGACCACAGAGATTTCTTGCCAGGAAATTACAGGGTACACAACATGTCTTGTGCGGAAAGACTGAAAGCCCTGTCACTATTCTGTCTACTACAGGTTGCTAAGGGGTGACCTGTGCCTGGCTTACAGGGCAGTCTCCGACCTGGCATTGATGAAAATGCTACACATTCCTAAATCAAACTGCAGGAAGGTTACTCACTCCAGGGATCTTAAACTAGCCTCTGACATGAACAGGTCGTGCTGGAGAGATAGATGCATCTCCCAGAGACTTCACTTCTCTGGAACAAGCTTATAGTTCCCATGAAACAGAGGCCCCTCCCTGACCCTCTTCAAACGCAACCTAGATCGGTGAATGGATGGATCACTGTAAATTCATTCCTGTGGTGGCACCTGTGTCCCTCTTGGACAGAGGAAGTTGTTGCCATTGTACCATAGACCCTTGCCTCTGCCAACTTCACATAACCACTGTTAATTGGGCAACTTGGGGATAAATATTGCTAGGCTTGTAAGGTCTCTAGGGCCGTTGGCCTAGTAACCTTCTATGAACCTGTTATAGCTCTATTTGCCTCCATTCACAACAGATGGTTAATGAAGTTGTACTACAAGATCTGTTGCAAACAGGCCTGGAAGATGGATGCCTTCTCACTCCCATGGACAGGAATGTTAATAGATGCCTTTCCACTGATATCCAGGGAAATTCTAAAGAATCCGATGGACTCCCCAAAGATGGTTGTGACTCCCTTTTGGCCCAGGCAGCAGTGATCTTCCCTTCCTTTGAAAATGATCAAAGGCAGTTACCACAAGCTTCCTCACAGAATTAACTTGTTCACAAGACAGAGGTTGTCAGTATGACTGGTATAGGGAGAGAGCTAGCTGATATGATGGACAGAAGGAAGGTTGGTATATTGTGTGTGCAAGAGACCAGATGGAAGGGGAGTAAGGCTAGGTGTATCGAAGGTGAGTTCAAATTGTTGTATCATGGTGTGGATGGAAGTAGAAATGGCGTCTGAGTTATTCTGAAGGAACAGTATGCTAATAGTGTTTTGGAGGTGAAAAGAGTGTCAGAGTAATGTTTATGAAGCTGGAAATTGATGGTGTAATGATGAATGTTAGTGCTTATGCTCCCCAAGTTGGGTGTGCAATGGATGAGAAAGAAAAATTTTGGAGTGAATTGGATGAAGTGGTGATGACTGTACCCAAGGCTGAGAGAGTGGTGATTGGAGCAGATTTCAATGGGCATGTTGGTGAAGGGAACAGAGGGGATGAGGAAGTGATGGGGTAGGTATGGGGTTAAAAGAATGTAGAAGGTCAGATGGTAGTGGATTTTGCGAAAAGGATGGACATGGCTGTGGTGAATACATATTTTAACAAGAGGGAGGAGCATAGGGTGACATACAAGAGTGGAGGAAGATGCACACAGGTGGATTATATCTTATGTAGGAGGGCCAGTTTGAAGGAGATTGGAGACTGTAAAGTGGTGACTGGAGAAAGTGTAGTTAGGCAGCATAGGATGGTAGTTTGTAGGATGACGTTGGTGATTAAGAGGAGGAGGAGTGTGAGGGCAGCACCGAGGATCAAATGGTGGAAATTGAAAATGGGTAATTGTGAGGTGGAGTTCAGGGATAAGCTAAGACAGGCAGTGGGTGGCAGTGAAGAGTTACCAAATAGCTGGGTAACTACAACAGAGCTAGTAAGGGAGACTGCTAGAAAGGTGCTTGGTATCACATCTGGACAGAGGAAGGAGTACAAGGAGACATAGTGGAATGAGGAAGTACAGGAGAGTATACAGAGAAAGAGGTTGGCAAAGAAGTGGGATTGTCAGAGAGATGAATAAAGTAGACAGGAGTATAAGGAGATGAGGTGCATGACAAAGAGAGAGGTGGTGAAGGCTAAGGATAAGGCATATGAAGAGTTGTATGAAAGGTTGGACACTAAGGAGGGAGAAAAGGACCTGTACAGATTGGCTAGACAGAGGGACCGAGCTAGGAAAGATGTGCAGCAGGTAAAGGTGATAAAGGATAATGAGGGAAACATACTCACAAGTGAGGAGAGTGTGTTGAGGAGATGGAAAGAGTACTTTGAGGGGTTGATGAATGAAGAGAATGAGAGGGAGAGAAGGTTGGATGATGTAGGGATAGTGAATCATGAAGTACAATGGATTAGCAAGGAGGAAGTAAGGATAGCTGAAGAGAATGAAGAATGGAAAGGCTGTTGGCCCAGATGACATACCTGTGGAAGCATGGAGGTGTTTAGGTGAAATGGCAGTGGAGTTTTTAACCAGATTGTTTAATGAAGTCTTGGAAAGTGAGAGGATGCCTGAGGAATGGAGAAAAAGTGTTTTGGTACCGACTTTTAAGAATAAGGGTGATGTGCAGAGCTGTAGTAACTACAGAGGGATTAAATTGATCAGTCACAGCATGAAGTTGTGGGAAAGAGTAGTGGAAGCAAGGTCAAGAAGGGACGTGATGATTAGTGATCAGCAGTATGGTTTCATGCCGAGAAAGAGTACTACAGATGAGATGTTTGCTCTGAGAGTGTTGATGGAAAAGTATAGAGAATGTCAGAAGGAGTTGCATTGTGTTTTTGTAGACTTAGAGAAAGCATGTGACAGGGTGCCTAGAGAGGAGTTGTGGTATTGTATGAGGAAGTCAGGAGTGTCAGAGAAGTATGTAAGAGTGGTACAGGATATGTACGAGGGTAGTGTGACAGCGGTGAGGTCTGCGGTGGGAGTGACGGATGCATTTAAGGTGGAGGTGGGGTTACATCAAGGATCAGCTCTGAGCCCTTTCTTATTTGCAATGGTGATGGACAGGTTGACAGACGAGATCAGACAGGAGTCCCCGTGGACTATGATGTTTGCAGATGACATTGTGATCTGTAGTGAGAGTAGGGAACAGGTGGAGGAGACCCTGGAGAGATGGAGATATGCTCTAGCGAGAAGAGGAATGAAAGTCAGCAGGAATAAGACAGAATGTATGTGTGTGAATGAGAGGGAGGATAGGGGAATGGTGAGGATGCAAGGAGTAGAGGTGGATGAGTTTAAATACTTGGGGTCAATAGTTCAGAGTAACAGTGAGTGTGGAAGAGAGGTGAAGAAGAGAGTACAGGCGGGATGGAGTGGGTGGAGAAGAGTGTCAGGAGTGATTTGTGACAGACGAGTACCTGTAAGAGTGAAAGGGAAGGTCTACAAGAGGGTAGTGAGACCAGCTATGTTATATGGGTTGGAGACAGTGGCATTGACAAAAAGGCAGGAGTTTGAGCTGGATGTGGCAGAATTAAAGATGTTAAGATTTGCACTGGGTGTGACGAGGGTGGACAGGATCAGGAATAAGTATATTAGAGGGTCAGCCCAGGTTGGAAGGTTTGGAGACAAAGCCAGAGAGGCACGATTACGTTGGTTTGGACATGTGCTGAAGAGGGATGCTGAGTATATTGGGAAAAAGATGCTAAGGATGAAGTTACCAGGTAACAGGAAAAGAGGAAAGGCCTAAGATAAAGGTTATGGATGTGGTGAGAGAGGACATGCAGGTGGTTGGTGTGACAGAGCAAGATGCAGAAGACAGGAACAAATGGAAACGGGTGATCTGCTGTGGCGACCCCTAACGGGAACAGCCGAAAGAAGATGATGACAAGACAGAGATTGTTTGAAGTTGCAGGTTGGTGTGCAACAATTAATTGCCTGGAGGACAGAGTTTAAATATATTTTAGGCACATTTATTAAAGTACGTAACAGATTAAGAGAGGTTAAAAAACCTGCTACTAGAAAGTTGTATATGGGTAAGTGGAAAATATTCTGTAGTTGGTGCCAAACTTAAGAACCAGGACCCCTTTAAGGCCCAGATGCCTGTGGTTCTTCAATATTTATGCAATTTTTTATAGTCTGACCTTTCTTACTCCTATATTTGCCTCTTGGCCAGCTCTGCTTGTCTGCACATAGATCTTCCACTGCCCTTTTTTTCTACCCAGCCTCAAATCGACCAGTTTTTGAAAGGGGTTCTATATATCTGTTCATCTCCTTTTAGATTTTAATTTTGTTCTAGATTAACTTACATTTTTTTTTCCATTTGAACCAGCTCATTGGGCAGAATTTAAGTTCTTATCTTGGAAAACACTATTACTCATTGCTCTGACCTCTGCAGGAAGAGTTATTTGAGTTATAAACACTCCTGGTGAGTTAAGTTTGCCTCATTTTTGTTTTATAAGGATAGGGTATGTTTGAGAGCAGATCCTTCATTTGTGCCTTAAGTGATTCCAGAGTTTATTTTGAGTCAGGCTGTTAATCACCCTGCCTTTTTTCCAGATCCAAAGCAATAGAGAGGAGATTTTGTATACTTTGGATGTCCACATGCAGCTCGGATGTTATATTGACAGAGCTAACACTTTTAGATTGGATCAACTGTTACTTTTTTTATGATGGCAAGAAAAAGGGACAATTGGTGGTAAATCACACCATTTCCAAATGGTTGTCTCATGCTATTGTTTTGCTATTCTCACCATGACAGGTTGGTTCCAGACAAGGTCAGGACCCATTCTACCAGGGCTTTATCTTCTGATGTGGCTTTTCTAGAAGTAGCAACTTGGGCATCTGTGTACTTTCAGGAAAAAATATAAATTCAATGCTTTTTCCAGGTCCAGAGTAGGTATTGCTAGGACTGTTCTCGAGGAGCTTCTAGACTTTGATCCTCTCTTCCTCTTCACTTTCTTCTAAGCTTTAGTAATTTATGCATGTAGCTTATGCCACTGCATCAGTGGTCTTAATGGTGAACATGGTACAGCTGTGCAAGTTAAATTACCCTAAAAGTCGATGAGTAGATTGCTTTGCTGTATTGGTACCCTCTCTCCACCCTCTTTTTTGTTTGTTGCCAGGGTGTAGATATATTTACTTACTTTTTGTTCATTGTATATACCTAAAAGAAAGGGCTCTAGACTCCCTTATCCTGTTGCTAGAAAGCTCTGATGGTTTGGTGTCCTGACTGCTGGTTTTATACATCTGTTCTCAAGTCCTTCAGTGGTTAGGGTGTGTGGACATTGCCTTGAAGCTTTGGATGCTGGCCAGATGTCCTTCAAGGATGCATCTGCAGTCATAACATATGGGTTGTCCTGCCTCAGGCAGCCCTTCGGTCGGCCGGATTCCAAAGTCTGGGTCTGGCCTCGGCTGATGTCGCACTTCACCCGACGGCATAGCTCCTGGGGTATAAAGGCATCAGCCGACGCCATTTGCCCCAGTCTTTCTTGCCGTGCGGTGCCCGAAGCAGAAGCTGTTCGCAAGTGCCGGTCGGTCAGATCCAGAGATTTCAGCTACCGAAGACTTCTAAAAAAGCTAAGTACCCCGTTGGGGACTCTTTCTTGCCTCAGCCGATGTCAGACAAAGTAAATAATTGTTTAACTTGTGGGAAACAAATACCTCATAAGGATTTCCACTCTTACTGCCTTCCTTGCTGAGGCCCAGACCACGACGTATCAGCTTGTTTAGCCTGTGCTTCCTTCAACCGACGGACACTTAGACGTTGGTCGGAGTTTGCTGAAGAGTTTTTTGGTCCCGCTTTTGCATATAAAATGCCGTCGGAGACTCCGACTACACATTTAGCCAAAAAACGCAAGGAAAAGGACCGACACTCGCGGCCCGCGGTTTCGGCTGAAACCACGGTTAGGCCTTCCGCGAGTGTCTCTGTTTCGGCTGAAAGAGTCCTCGGTTCTTCCTTCGGCCGAAAGTATGCCTCCAACAACCGAGGCCTCACAGGCCCCGGCTGAGTCGGCTACAGAAATTCATACCGAAGAAGCAGGCACACAGGAATTGTCCGACACCATTCCGTTGGACATCTCTACTCCTGCACGTGGGGCAGCTAGACCCCCTGCTTCTATGTCTATCAAGGCCTTCTCCAGGGCTAAAGCAGCTAAACTTTCCAAGGCCTTACCTACTTAAAGCTCCCTCTCACAGACCTTCCGCAAGTTCTCAGATTCTCAGCCTTGCTGAGGACCTTATTTCTCTGATCAGAGGATCCCAACCTCACCCAGACAGGGCCTCACAACCTCCTCCTGAAAAAAGGCCTAGGACTGAACCCCCTGAACCTCTCTCCTCTGACTATTCCTCGGATGGAACAGAGTTATCAGACCATCAGGAAGGACCATACTCACCTTATGAGGATTCGGATGCAGAAGACTCCATTCCTTCTGCCTCCCCCCCAGAAGAATTTTCATTTGGGGAAACTCTACACTCAATGAGGGAACACTTCCAATGGCAGGGTCAGGATTTTTCTGATTCTAGGAAAAGGCTAAGGACTTTTTTACACTTACCACAGCATAGGCCTTTAGCCATACCACCTGTACTATCAGTTGTTGATGATGCATACAATGATGCCAGTTCTGCCCCTGATTCTCTTCCCCGGCCCCTGCCAAACCTGACAGATATTACAGGGTCCCGGATTCTCACTTCCACTTGTATAAGGCCCACGCTGCAGACCCAGAAACCATTTCTCAGGGCCCTAAGGGTGTTGCAGCTGCCTCTGCCAGAACCCCTACCCTCTGAAAGAGAATCAAGAGCATTAGAGAGATGGGGTAAAAGGTTTATACATCTGCTACTCTTTCTGCCAGGGCTTTAAACTGTCAATTTCACATGATACAGTACCAGGAATTTTGTTAGATCAGCTGAATAAAAGCTTTCCTCTCCTGAACCTTTAGACCGTAAGTCCCTTCAGGATTTGGTACACAACTCACAGCAGGTCAGTAATCATTTCTTAAAATGTGGCTATGATGCACTGGAGGCTTCATTTAGATCAGCTATGACTGGAGCAGTGATTTGAAGGCATGCCTGGCTAAAAGAGCAATCCTTGCCAGACCATGTTAAGTCTAAACTCCTAGATGCCCCTATGGAGAAACAAAGTTTATTTGGCTCCCCTGCACAGGAGGTTCTAAAGAAAGTGGAAGAAAAAGCAAAATCTGTGCAAACAGTCAAGGATTTTCTGCAGGTCCAACCTCCGAGGTTCAGCAGAAATTGGCCTTCAAAGAATTGGTCCTTTCCAGACACCTCCAGAGCACAGAAAGGCAGAAATAGACGCCCAAGAGGCAGAGGTCAATCAAGGGGTGCCTACAGGGGCCGCCAGTGGCAACCTGACAACCAGAGGAGTGCCGCCACAGCTACGACTGCAACCACTTCCACAGGACAGACACAATGACTTGGCTCTGATTCCGCCTACCAGGGAACAACTGGAAGCACCCTTGGGTGGAAAGTTAGCTTTATTTTCAAAAAACTGGCATTGCATTACAGGAGACAAATGGACTTTGCAAACAATAGACAAAGGCTACAGGTTTCACTTCCACACTTTACCAAAAAAGAGAGGAATGCCAAACCTTCCATCAAGCCAGAAGTCAGAGGCTCTAAAACAAATCATCAACTTACTAAGGATGAGAGCAACAGAAAAGGTACCATCTATGGAACAGGGCCAAGGATTTTACTCCAGACTATTCCTTGTACCAAGAAAAGAAACTCAATGGAGGCCTATTCTCGACTTGTCCGCACTGAACACATATCTCATAGTACCAAAATTCAAGATGCTGACCCTACAGCAACTTCTTCCCATGTTGGGCAAGGAGTCTTGGATGGTGACTCTAGATCTCAAGGAGGCATACCTGCACGTCCCCATACGACTAGATTGCAGAAGACACCTCAGATTTCTTGCAGGATCAGAGCATTATCAATTCTCAGCATTGCCCTTTGGCTTATCTACTGCGCCCAGAGTATTCACGAAATGCCTGGCATCAGTAATTGCACATTGCAGGCTTCAGGGAATTCAAATCTATCCATACCTGGACGACTGCCTAATACAAGCGGACAACAAGACAAAAATAATAAAGGATTTGACCTATGTCATACAACTGCTGCAAGCCTTGGGATACACAGTCAACATACAGAAGTCAAGACTAGTGCCATCCCAAAGGATAACATTTTTGGGTGCAGAATTGGACACAATAACTCAGATGGCTTTTCTCACAGAAGGAAAACAAAAGCAACTTCCAGTTTACTTCATGGCATTGACAAGACAAACTCAGCTTGTCAATGCCATGAAGTAAAGTCCTGCAGGCCCTGGGTTACATGGCATCCTGCATAATCTTGATCCCGCATGCCAGACTGCATATGAGAAAATTACAATGGTACCTAAGGAATGTATGGTCTCAACACAGACACAGTCTAGAAACCATGATACCAATCATTCCATGCCTGAAACAAGAATTCCTGTGGTGGGCTCAGGCCTGCCAGACCAACAGAGGGTTGCCTTTCCACAAACCACAACCAAGGCAGACCATCACCACGGATGCCTCAGACCTAGGCTGGGGGGCACACATGGAAGACAAGTGTATCCAAGGCCTATGGTCCCAAGACCAGCTGAATCTACACATAAATCTAAAGGAGATGCTGGCAGTGAAGCATGCAATCGAGGCATTCAAATCATTCCTCCAGCAAGGACACCTGCTGATAAGGACGGACAATACCACAGTCATGTGGTACATCAACAAACAGGGAGGCACACATTCCTACCCTCTATGCCGGATGGTAATGGATCTGTGGAACCTATGCCTGAATCTCAACATTCAACTGCAGGCCAGATTCGTACCAGGAAAAGAAAATTCACTAGCAGACAGATTAAGCAGAACTACCACGGATGCTCACGAATGGATGCTGCATCCATACATCTTCAAAACCATAACAAAGACATGGGGAATGCCAGAGATAGACCTGTTCACCTCCCCACTCAACCACCAACTTTAGAAATTCTGCTCAAGAGATTACCACCCACAAGCCTGGAGGGTGGACTCCCTTTCTTTCAGCTGGAAGGCCCTGACAGTTTATGCCTTTCCACCTCTCCCATTGATGTACAAAGTTCTACTGAAGATCAGGGAGGAACAGCCAAAGGTAATTCTGATAGCTCCAGACTGGCCAAGGCAGCATTGGTACCCGCTACTGAGAAGCATGTCTCGGACGAACTCATGGCCTCTACCTCTATGGCCTTTACTTCTAACACAGAACAACTACAAGACCCTGCATCCAAACTTGAAAACACTGCAGCTAACTGCCTGGAAAATTGCATAAGGCAAAACCAACTTGTTTTATCTCAGAGGGTCAAGGACATTATCCTGGAGGCTCGCAAACCCTCCACAAGGAAAACATACTCAGCCAAATGGAAGAGATTCCTCATCTGGAGTACATCAAAGGGAACAGATGTCACACTGGCAAACCTAGCACACATCCTAGAATACTTAGCAGAACTGTTCCACAATGGCCTGTCCTATTCTTCCATTAAGATTCATGCTTCAGCAATTTCAGCAGAGTACAACATGGATCCTCCTATCTTCTCTCATCCTCTCCTCAGACAATTTCTAAGAGGGATCAAAAATGTAAAACCTCCAAAGAAACCACCTTTACCGGCATGGGATCTCAATTTTGTGCTGGAAAAATTAACACTTCCCCCTTTTGAACCAGCAGTATCAGCAGACTTACAGTTCTTATCTTTGAAAACTGCCTTCCTTCTAGCAATCACTTCAGCAAGAAGGGTGTCCGAGTTACAGGCCTTAATGGCAGTGCAGCCTTTCCTTATCTTTCACCAGGATAGAGTGTCTCTGAGAACCAATCCTACTTTCATGCCAAAGGTGGTATCCAGAGTATCCTTGAACCAAGCTATTCATTTACCTACATTTTTCCCTAACCCACAGAACAGGGGGGAAAAACTACTGCACACCTTGGATGTACACAGACAACTGCACTACTATCTGGACAGAACTAAGACCAACAGAAAAACTGACCAGCTTCTGGTAGCATATGCAACAGGAGTGCAAGGAAAAGCAATTTCCAAACAGACAATTTCAAAATGGATAGGAAATTGCATTTGATTCTGTTACTCTTTTCATGGAAAGACAACTCCTGAAAATATCAGGCCTCACTCCACAAGAGCTACAGCCACCACTACAGCTTTCCTACGAGGAGTGGCTACCAAAGACATTTTAGAAGCTGCTACTTGGTGCTCCGTGCATACATTTGCCAAGCATTACAATCTTCCTTTATACTCCAGATCCCGAGCAGGTTTTGCAACTGCAGTTTTACAAGGGATCTTAACTACACCATCATTATCTTAGTGCCTCCTCCCCCAGTTTGGCTATGGTATTCTACCCATATGTTATGACTGCAGATGCATCCTTGAAGGACATAGTACAGTTTTGTACCTACCATAAATGTAGATGTCCGA